>NC_056746.1:949939795-950009795 GCF_019279795.1 Protopterus annectens | reverse complement strand
GTGGGCACTGTCATTGTCTCAACCTACCCTTAGCACAGTGCTGTATTTAATCAGGCTGTATACAGATAGGACAGCAGTACAACAAGGGTGAATATGTCATTCGTATGTAACTTGGTGGGGGGTATAGCACAAAGATAAATGACCCCGCCTCTGCAGAAGGATGCAAGGACCAGATATCTCCTTATCTCCACAACTCCTCCAACCTGCAATGAAAAAAAATAAGCCAATCCATCATTGTTGGTGTAGGCTTTGCCCCCTTGCAACCCTCTGGTTAATATAAACATCATTTCCCTTACCTAGCCTATACACTGTATCCTTCAGTGGAATCTGCCATTGTCTCAGCTTACCCTTAACAGAACGCTTCATTTAATCATGACTCTACACAGACAGCATAGCAGTGCAGAAGTGTTGAATATGTTCATGCTATTGCCTGCCCTCTCTGCCCTAGACTTTGTCCTTTTCTTAGCTTACCTTTAGAAAAGTGCTTCATTTAGTCGGGGCTCTAAAGGGGTAGCATTGCAGCACAAGTAGGAATACATTCTCTGTATTATCTAATCTCCGCTATCTATCTTGCAGTGTAAGCACATGGCTTGGAAAGGATCGTACTGTATTTGCATTTGTATCCCTTTTTGTGTCTCTCAAATGCTCACATTGCGGAGTACCAATTTTACACTGCAGTATGTTTAGGCACCCACAATTTTCCCCATCCACTGTGTTAGAAGCTAGAATCCTGTTGCACTGTGGATTTGTGAATATCCTGCCAGCAGTCTCTCAGGGGACTAACCCCTGTTGTATGGTGAAATTTTTCACCCACTACCTGCTGACTGGGATTGACAGCTTTCCTCAATATCTGCTCTGCTTGTGTGGCCTAACCTCCCCAGAAGGTAGGTCCACCAGTTTGGACCATCACTGATGGACTGGGTTAATTGGTTAGGGGAGGAGGAGGAAGGAGGAGTGGAGATAAGGAGTTGTCTAATCCCAGTGTCATTCTGCAGAGGTGGGGAGGTTTTATCTTTAAACCATACTTCCCAGAGACATGCTGGAATTATGTCGCAAGAGGGGATGTGCAATAACATTCCACGGTAAGTATCCCCACCTCCATGGTGACTGCTTCAAATGCCCACTGCTCTACACAGCAGGAATATAACACCACTGCTTGCATTCCCCCTGTGTGCCTTTAGCATTCCACCACTCCCTCCCCTTGTAAGAGATGACCAACTGTGCCCCTCATTCCTGTTCCACCACAGGCTCTTCCTTATCATTCCTCTTCCCTTGTGCCAACTGCAGCAGGTACCCTAGTGTCCAGTCAAACCATGACAGTCTGGATTGTTGTCAGGGCCTTTATCTTCTTTACCTTGCCATGTATCTTTTAGTATCCTTATCCCCACCCCAAAGATCTTTCAGATGAGAATACTTACCTACTCAGAACTGTGTAATAGAAATCATTTTAATACAAAGTTTGTACTACTTTTCTGCTTTATCCCTTATTTACTACTTTGCTTATGACTGTTCTGCATGGAGTTTGCCTTCTTTTCAACTGTTTCTTTTTCTTTAAATGGTGTTGTATTACTTAATTCTGAGAACTTTTTTGGCCACTGGCTTGAGGTTACCATTCTTTTCATATCTGCTGTTGAATGTTGTGTCGTGCATTACTTGCTAAGTATGTTTTGATATTACCCAAGCAATACAAGCCTCTCTTTTTTTATTTGTCGACTAGAAGTCCATCTTGGCATAACCCATTTTACTTTACATTCCAAGTGAAAACCTCAGACATTTAAGCAACAATTAAAATACATTCATATCTTTGATATTTACATAACAACTGTACATTGATCTTTGGTATACCATTAATGATATACTATCTTCTCTAAGTAAAGTTAGTGTTGCAGTATATTATGCACACTTTACACTGAAGAAAGAGAAACTTTATGATGTTAGTGTATATAAAAATAAATGCAACAACAATAAATATAGTTCTGTACTTTCTAATTGTAAGCAAATAGCAAATATACAAAGCATGCCCAGTGACACAGGACTAGGACAAGATACATATAAGAATAAAAGAGAACAATTGTAAATAGAAAATTGATGGTGGGGAAGAATCCACATGCAATAAGCAGGTAGAAATGAGTCATATCACCTAATACAACATCAGTTTTACTGACTTTTAGCGCTATTTTAGTCCAATGGCCACACATGCCTTGCAAATGCCCACCCTTAGGCTTTACATCCTTTCCCACGTAAGGAAAGGCCAGTTAGGTCTGGGGTAAATTTGAGAGTACTTATCCAGTTATCCATGTTTAATTTAAAGGAAGATATAGAGTCATATTGTTTAACCTGCAGAAGAAGTTTATTCCAGAGAAGGGGAGGCATTGTGTGATGACTCAATCTCTCCATCACTTTCTCTTTATTTGCAGATGAAGATGCAGGTCTCTGGTTCTACTGTTAGCTGAGCAGTTTGTCTTGCTGAGTTTAGGAGGTCAAGTCCATTACTGGTTCATTTTGAGTACAACAAGCCCCAGAAATCTGCCCTTCATTGGCTTTTCAATAAAGCCAATTTAAGAGAAGAAATTGTATGTTGAAGTGAAACATCTGAGCAGACACAAACTTATGAAGCAAAATTGGAGCAGTCTACCAAATGAAGAGCAGATGAGAAGTAGGGCCTTGAACCTTGGGCTGTCTGTTGGTGTGGTGTATTTAGACTTGGCTAAAGTATTTCATATGGTACCCCATTTTTGAACTATTGAAAGCTATGAATGAAATAAAAGTTAATGGTTTCATCTGTAAATGGATTGGAAATTGGTCACAAGATAGAAAATAGAGAGTAAACATTACAGATATTTTACCAGAAATAAAAAAATGTTGTAATGGGGTACATCAAGGGTCAGTGGTATGCCCTGTCATATTTATTATTTTATGTCACATGTTTCAACTGTGAACAATATCTGGTTAGTAAATTTGCAGATGACACCAAAGCTGGGTCAATAATTACTAATCTGACCAACAATATGATTTGGAGGAATTCATGGGTAGACTGAACGTTTGGTCAAGGACCAAAGGAACTGTGTTTAATGCTAAAAAAAAATCAAAAGTCCTGTACTTTGGGCATAAAAATCCTTGTTATCCATATGTTTTATATAATAAGATTCTTGATGAAGTACTTAGTATGAGGGATGTGGGACTTATGGTAGAGAGATAACTTTTATTTGCAGCAAATCTATTGGAGATTGCTAAAAAAATCTTATCAGGAACATACTGCGTACTATTACTAGCAGAGAGGAATGTATTCTATCACTTTATTAAACAGTGGTAATAGCAAATCTTGAACACTGTGTGAGTGCTTGTGCTTATACAAATGCACAGATGAAAAGACTTTGTATAACAAAGATTTTAAAAGTTAGAAAACTGGATAATAGGAATAGGTTAGAGACACTACATTTCTATTTGATAAATTACAGACTGATGGGAGGTGATCTTACATTAATTTATATGTGTCTGACTAATGACAAAATGTCAGCTACTATAGGTATGTAAATCAAAAAACATACAATAGAGACAAGGAATAAGCACGGGTTTATTGAAATACCACCATCTAATAATTCCCAGAAAACAAAAATCTTTTAGTATTAGGGCAGGTCTAATGTGGAATACACGTTTCCTTAAGAAAATAAATTTGTGGACCTTACAGGCCTTTAAAAAGGCTTTGGATAATGGGTTAGAGACAAGCATTTATCATCCAACCTTGATAAGTGGCAAAATCTTTAAAGCTTAGAATAGGATTAGAGTTTGTTTGTAGTATGCATTAAACATTGAACAATGAACCCCTGACTAAGAAGAGATGGTGTCTGAACAGGGCCATAAATCTCTATATAGGACACCGCCAGTCTGGTGGGACAAGTATTGAGTCTGGATGTGCAATATGCAAGAAATCATGGAAGTGAAATCAAAGTACTCAGACAAAGCAAATTCATTTCACTGTCACCCCCAGGGAGCATGGAAGGCAATCCTGATGTGATCATAGCTGGCTTCATTGTAAAAAGCAAGTGGCTAGTTCATTTCCTTCAATTGAACATGCCATCCAGATGGTAAGACAGGCTGAGGTACACAGCCTTCTAACCACTTAGCAGAAATCTTCTCAGAAAAAAGAAAATGTTTTTTCCCATGGAAATATCTGACTTTTCTGGAGAAAAGTGCCTATCCATTTGAAGGCTGCCCTGCAGCAGATGAGTATGCATTTACTTTGGAGCCTTCAACCATTCTGCCTTAGTGCTCAAAGATCTGCAACATATAATCCAGTGACATTAAATGAACAGGGAGCTTGTGCAATGAGGCTGAAACATACTGTGAAGATATCAGGGCTGAATTCTAAACACTGAACCACTGACTGAGCACACAATGCATTTAAACAGGGCTATAAACCTCAAGACAGGACATCACCAATCTGGTGGGACAGGTGTTGAGTCAAGTTAATTCACTTGCTCTGGATTCCTCTAAAAGCATATAAAAGCTGAAGAAAAACAGGATAGAGAAATTTTAAGGTGATCAGAATTCCTGCATTGTATCAACTCAAAATGTGGGATGGTATTCTCAAGAGGTCAAATGCAAAACAAACCAGGTAGTGGTCAGACCCCATTTTGAGCTGATGCAGTGCAGAAACATTAATCTTCTTCTTCTTCTGACCACCTTGTATGCACTTATAAATTTACTTGTTTACTTACGTTAATATTAACCTTCTCCTTCTTAAACAATTTCAAAAGTTTTCATCTCAACTGCACCACTTTACTGTCACTCCCGTATCACTTATCACTTATATATGCCTGGCGCATGCCGTACCATACAGTACTTGCTTCCTTGTACTTTCCTCCCTTTGGGCTCACAATGGCTAACCCACTACTGTATAAACCCTTGCACAATGGACCAGCGCTACCCACTATTAATGTTACTAGCTTTAAGTGAAAAAATATTCTGTTAGTTGGGTCAAAAGTGAATACCTGGACATAACTACAGTTATTGAAAATTGATTCTCATCTCCCCGTAGTCACAGAGCAGTGTTATTTCTTCTTCCAAGGTCAAAAACTTTGCCAGTTTTCTGGGCAAGGTGCACTTGTCTCCAGGTACCTGCTGTGCTATTTAATTACTACATCAACCGATAGGCACTCTCCAAATTGGCTTGTGTGTGAAGTTGTTCTTGGTAGCAATCTACAAATAAGACTGTGTGTTGTCATTATAACCCTTCCAGGTATCTGGATACTACAAGATGCTCATTTGACACATTAGCCTAACTTATGCACAATTATGGGAGACCTGCTTAGGATGATGTAAGTGATACACTCACAATTTATGGCCTCCAGAGATGGTAACCACTCCCACTAAATCAACTTACTTTTCCAAAAATCAGACCACCCTTAATTATATTTTACCAAAGACATTTGAATGGCTACCCATCCAATCCTTCACCCCTGCCTACATAACTTCAAAGATCACTACACAGTGCTAACTAAAATGAATGTAACAGACTGGGACTGTCTTAATTATAAGGATATTTGTTTAAAATACCACTCCCACTTATCAGTAGCCTGTACCAACACACAATGTAGCTGAAAAATAAATACTTGCTCCATATAATTGTGATAATTCCTCTACATGCTTTCTGAATACAGTTCTTCCAGTTTAGAATAACTAGCCCCCCTCCAATATATTGCCAACACTATCAAGGTCAGGGATTATTCATCTCATTGGATGATCCCGGAATGTCAGACATTATTCAGGCAAAGGGATCATACATGCAGAAAAATGATGAAGACCTCTCAATCCACCTATTATCTATTGCATCAACAATGTAAATAGCAAACTGTTAAAACAAAAAGTACAGCCCTTAAAGGATCGCAGCTGTTTTTGCTGACTAATCCTTGTAGTTTTTGGAAGCAGTTAAGTTCTATTACTGGTGCAGGAATTCTTGCACTCCTTCTGCCGAAACAAATGGAACCACCTGCTCTAATCCTAGTGAAATTGCTTGTCTAAAAAATACAGTATACTTTTTCAAGTCAAACAAAACAGCCAAAATTCACCACAAACTTACCAGACTCAGGAGTAAAATAAAATGCTTGAGAAAAAAAATGTAAAAATGCACATTAATGCAAACAAATAAAATACAGTGAAATTAAGCACTTTAATCTCTTACAGTCAATACAAACAAACTGAGTCTTCATCAGACTTTAACTGGAATCTAAAACACTTCTCTTTCTTCTTCTTTCATCTTTTCCCGGTTAGGGGTCGCCACAGCGGATCATCTGTCTGCTCATGATTGGCAGTGGAGTTTTATGGTGTCAAGTTACCAGCCCGGCGCCCAACCTTCCACAGAAGGCACACACACGCACACACTCATACCTAGGGCCAATTTAGAGTGTCTAATCCACCTACTGCATGTCTTTGGGATGTGGGAGGAAACCGGAGCACCCGGAGGAAAAACACTTCTCTTTATACACAGTCAACAGTCACATGATCAGTTATGCAATGTATATATCATTCTGTCTTTTTTTTAAACAGACTTTTATTTATTTAACAATTGTTAACTGGGAAAGCCCGACTAGGACAGAGCCTATTTTCAGCAGAGACCCAGGGAGAAATGCTCCAGACACATGTCTTTGGAATATGGGAGGAAAACCATGTGAATGCAGGGAATACATGCAGACTCCACACAGAAGGCACCCCAACTGAAAATTGAACCAGATAACCTCGTGCTGTGAGGCAGTGACGTTCACTGCTGTACCACTGCGCTGCCCAATTATCACTTGTAATGAAGACTAGTATTCAAACCCTTACAAGGATCCAAAAGATGCCACTTCAGGATTAAGTAACATTACTTTCTTATCTTTGTATAACTACGGTGGTGGTGCTGCGGTAGCATTGTCGCCTAACAGTTAGACGTTGCCCGTTCAATCCTCAGTTAGAGCGTCTTCTGTGTGGCGACATGCGTGGACGGGCTTTCCTTTGTTGAAGGTTGTGCGTTAGGCCCGGCAAGCCAGTACGTAAAACTCTGCTGCCAATCATTAGCGGACCGGAGTTCCGCTGTGGCGACCCCTAAATGGGAAAAAGCCGAAAGACACAAACAAACTTTCTTACCTTTGTATGGTAGTTTTTACCAGTGTGAATAATTAAATTATTATCAGTATCTTTGTATCTTTTACCCTTTGCAATGCTTTAAGAGAAATCATCAATTTAGCTACCCATATTTCTCATGATAGTCGGCTCTCTAAGTGGCAATCATTATGTTCTTTAGGGACCAATTCTTACATTTCTGTAAAGGCCAATCACTACTCTCTGTACTTCATGCCATTCCTTAGAGTGGCATCCACTCTCTGTTTTGTGTGAGTGAGAAGCTTAACATGTAATTGTAAAATATTTTTTAGAACAGTTGGTGTTTACAAGTAATAGAATAAGGAGAAAGTCTGCACTCTTCCTGGTTGCATCTTACTTTACTTAACTGTGCAACTTAATTGTAATGCAGGCAGTACTATGTTGCCATTTATAGATGTAGTGTGAGTAATTTTCCTTTCCTCAGTGAATGCCAACTGTAGTTAGCCTGTACTTAATATGGATCCATATTTTTAACACTGTTGCATCACTACCTACCTGTGTCCTTAAGTTTCCTTAACAAACTTTAGGCAGTCTAACTTTAAACCTGAATGATGTCATTTGGATCCTGAGGTGCACACTCCTCTTTCCAAATGATCGTTTACCTAACTGTAATTGTTGTGCCCCACACATCCATTTTGCATGATCATCTGGCTAACTTTAAGTGTTCATCTGTACTTCCCTTTCTTATGAGCCACATCTAAACTAAAGTGTTTTCAATACCTAACTTTTAGGAACTTAAATATACCCAAACTATTTAATTAATCAAATCTTTAGATACCACCACACACAAATCAATACATTTATAATTCATTTTGACAGGAACCTGGGGGATATTCTCATAAACACACCCAGAACAGCATCACCTAAAGTCTCTATCTGCAGTCTGTCAGTCTAAGTGTTATGAAAAGAACCCCCCTTCAAGGCTGCTGCCAGCTCCCTGCTTTAAGCAAGTGCCAGAGAACATCCTGGGTCTCAACAAGTCCCACTACAATGATTCCATGTGAAGACTGCATAACAGACAGCAAGAAATACCGTATTGAATTATTTTTTCCTGGTTTGCTGACCTGTGCTCTGGCTGCAAGTTTTCCACTGAGGTCCCCTTTTTTACCTTCCAACCCCCATGTATCTCTAAACTTCCATCTCTAAAGAATGTGCAAGATGACTAAATTCAGGCTGTATTCAATATACGAGTGGTGCACATATCAGAGCTGTGTTCCAAACTTGGCAACTCTCTTTGCAAATTGCCCCTCCCCCCCAATTTTACAACTTCAGGAGGCTGTCTTACCTGCAATTACAAATTAAGTTTCAGTGATACTGCTTTGGAATATCAATTACATAAAAACTAATGCAATGCTATTTACACCCCCCAAAAAGCTTTCCTCTTTACCACTACTTGATCTTACAGGCTTCAACTGAAACATTATCCAAATGATAAAGAAAAAAAACACCTGGGTCTAACTCTAGATCACTTCATCAGCATTACAACTCATATAGAAAACATTACCTTCAAGATACTCTCCCAACTAAAACTATGTTATCGGACCTCCTCTCACCATCTGCACAGAAACTACAGTCAAAAATGTTTTACTTCTTAAAGCTGAATACGCCCTACCCTTAATTATACTTTATCTGCCCAAAACACCCTAAAGCTCCAAACCACTGAGTCAGCTATATGTAAACTTGCTCTTTTGCCAGATCCAAAGTCTCATCATTGTGACATACTTTATAAATTCCAATAGTTCTCTATCACAAACAGCCACACTGCTCCCAGGCACCCTATTACTCACTATACTACATCAGAGATTTTCAACCTTTTTTCATCTCGTGGCACACATAAACTAATTGCAGAAATCTTCCGGCACACCAAAAAATATATTTTTGCCTGACAAAAAGTAGGTATAATTTTGATTGATTTAGAAAGTTATTTCCTCCTTTTTACTTGCATTTAATATTTAATGAGATATCTGAGCTTGATGTTGTTTTAGAATGTGACTACATATTCGCTACTGCCTACCCATAAAAACAAAACCACCACGAGAAGAACAAAACTACTCCCTGACAGGTCGCCAAGAGTACAGTCTCATGCTAGCTAGACCACTCTTTTGGAGAAAAAGCCTTCTCTAGATTAGGCCCAGCTCGCTAAAACAGCCAATCAACATAAGTTAAAAACAATGAAACATTGGAGTCCTTCAAAAAAACTCTAAGAATTCCTATACATACAAGTATTACAACTACACTTACTTCCACGATACTGAAATCAGTGTCTCTTCTCCTTAAAGCTTCAATTCACTAAATATACATTTCCATTAGGCAACTTAGCAATTGATGCACTACTATATTATTACAACTTTCAGCTGCACTGTTGCAGCTCTTGACTATTCTTTCAAAAACAGTAAAAGTATTACATCTTAGGGTATGCATTTTCTCCTTCTTCTATATATTTTA
This sequence comes from Protopterus annectens, assembly GCF_019279795.1. Classification (NCBI taxonomy): domain Eukaryota; kingdom Metazoa; phylum Chordata; order Ceratodontiformes; family Protopteridae; genus Protopterus; species Protopterus annectens. Next base: position 950,000,213 of record NC_056746.1, on the reverse strand, counting down.
TATACTGTATTAATCCACTGCTTTGCAATGTTTGTTTTGAAAATACTGCACGATTGTAACATTATGTTTACTTACTTGGGTTTCTAGTGCTTGCATTGCATTACTTTGACTCATTTTGTACATTTTTGTACACGGGTCACAAATGAAAAGAGTCATGAGACCAGATCAATCATCTGGTAATCAAATTGTAAAATAAAATAAAATAAAATCTGCCAGCAATATTTATAATTAATTAAGTATGTATTTATTTATATTTGCTTACCTGGGTAATGCACTGATCAACATAGACCAATTTCAGACTCAGTCTGGGTGAAATACAAAATGTTTCACAAACAAAAAATACAGCAATGTAAGTATTAGAATAGTTCAGACTAATTAGATAGAAAAAAAAACTGTATATTCATTCCAGCGACCAAGTACATTGGAATGTGCAATCAAGCAGAGTGTAAAGTACAATATATACACCAGCAGGGATTCTTTATGGTACACCGAAACTGGTAAGTTGTCTAATGGAAAAGTTTACTTATTGAGTAGAAGCTTTGTCAAGCTTACACTTGACCAAGGGGAGAGACACTGATTTCAGCCAACTCACAGATTTTACCAAGCGGAACTATAGCCTACTTTTCTGCTGTGCCATAGACCTTAATGCCGAAGTATAATTGTAGCAAGTATACCTCTGACATTTTATTTTACAATGTATGATTACAGGGAAGCAATGTACATCATTTTACAATATTGCAGAAAAGCAGGACAGACTTAATTATTTCAGAAACCTATTCTGTTTATGCTGTAATGTGCATCATACAAGTAATACGGCCTACAAATGGTCTCATGCATGCGACACAATTAATTCGGATGAGGATACAAAACACGTTTTTCTGAATGGACATATGACATTTTGCTTTGCATTTTATGATGGTGGGGAAGAAGCACACAACATTAAAATGATTACTAAAAAGCAAGGTGGTCTTGATTATTTGAAAAGCTCTTATTCCCTCTCTCTGTGCTATGCTGTGTACCATCAAATTAATATAAACTGCTCTTTTGTGCACAGTATAATTAATGCAGATGGGTAAGGGAAATAGACTTCACTATGTAAAGTTAACACATTTTGCTTTGCATTTAGTCACAGGGAAAATGTGCATTACTTCAAAATTCTTCTAGAAATGTATCATTTGTCTTGGAGGAATAAGGCAGTATATCTGGTTTTAGGGTCATGCTGCAAGACATGACTCGTCAAGAATTTTAATGGTAACATTTTTTTATTAGGCATTTGAAGATTTATTCATCTGCATACTATTATGCTTTCATTTGTTGATCTGCATAGGGCTTTGTTTTGATGTGACTTAAACAAGCCAAAGATTAAACATAAAACACTTACTGGATAAAGATTTGTTTGTATTACTATTTATATCACTGTTTGTCTTAACAACTGTGCTTTGTCTGTCAATAGTTTAGCAAATGAAACGCTTCTACAAAGTTTTCTTCAGAACTGTCATTTTGATAATTGCTTTTTACTATAACTTAATTACAAACATGAGCCTATAGCGCATCTTTTTTAACTTAGGTCTCTAGAGTAGTGTTTGCATGCAAGCCATGACAAAAATGTCAAAAGTCAAAAAGCAGATGCTTTAGTTTTTGGCCGATGCTGGAAGTAACTGTCTTTTCTGACACCTGACCAGGAAGAAATGATAAAAGACAAACAGATCAAGCACAGATGTTATGGCATTTCTAAGCAGTGATATAAACATGTCAGTGTTTTATGATATATCATTGTCTTTTAGTGCTCATTTAGACTAAGTACTACATTTTCCTAATATTATCTTATCATTGCATTTTTATTGTTATTACTTTATAGCAGTGGCGTAACTACGTTAGAAGCGCCCTGAGGCAAACTTTTCATAGGCGCCCCAACATCCCCCCCTCCCCCGGGAACCCAAGCCATCGAGATGAAATTCTGATTATTCTAGAAACAAAAATGTGCATGTAGTTTTATTATTCCAGAAATAAAATGTAAGAAAGATCATATACGCATGTACGAGCGTGCATATATGCTCACCCGCGTGCACATGTGCGCGCCCACACACACACACACACACACACACACACACACACACACACACACACACACACACACACACACACACACACACTATATATGCACCGAATTTGAAGTAGCAAATATACAGAGTTGAGTTTTTAAAATGCAGGAAACTACAGTACAGCAACTATGCCAAAAATATTGACTTAGACAAATGTAAATAACCCAATGAGAAATAAATTCAAACGACAACGTATGCCAAATAACAAAGTTCAGTTGTTCAAAACAGAACACTAGAGCAAACTGCAGTTCTGTGATAACAACTAGAGTAATGCAATACAAAAATAAAATGTACAGTAGTACAGCATGAAGCAATGAAAAGTATTTTTTAAATCATTCAAAAAAGAAAACATGTTGGTACACAGGGCAGAGAGATGCCAGCTTCATGACGCTGAGCTTTTGGCCCTGCCTTTACTTCAGATAACCTGAGTTCAATCACCTGCTCAGATAATGAAAGAGTCAACCGGGGAGGAATGACAGTGAGTAGCTGATGTTGGCTTACCCATCCCATGAAAGGGTGTAGTTTGAGTGTCTTCTCAACAGCTGCCCTTGGAAAAGTCTCAGAGTTGCATGCCTACAGACTCTGGAGATACAAGCTCACAGAGGTGTATACCTGCACTCTTGCTGCAATTATTGACTGTAGAAGCATGCTAATTTACTACAGCCAGAAACATTGCATTGTACAGTGCATTCTGGCCAGCAGAAGGAGATGTTATGATTATGTGGAAAATCTAATCCCCAGTTGATGATGGATACCGTACATAACTCTTGCCTTCCTGTCCCACTGTCCTAGGATGTTATGGAATGCATGGGAAATCTGGGGATTTGGGTTTAATAGTTGTGAGAGCATAGGACAGGAATCAAAGAAAAAATGGTATATAAATACAGTGTCATCGGGAGAGAAAATGCAAGAAAGCAGGCAGTAACAGACAATAATGAAGGGAAAGCAAGTAGGGTAGACCAACATGCACAATGACATCAGCAAGCTACAAGCACAGTAGAAGGAAGCAGGGCAGGTGTGGCAAGCCAGTGCTTTGCATGGGACCATCTATGACAGAATAACTCTGCTGGTGAAGCACTATTCTCTTGCACCATAGCCAAATTATGGAACTCCCTCCCACCCACAATTACCTCCATACCATCATGCACCCACTTCAAAACTTTACTAAAAGCTCACCTAAAAACATACTGGCTATGCCCTTGCAACTCCCACTCTGTCACCCACCCCATCAAACCCCTACCTTTGTAATGTCTAATAAAGAGAAAGAAGAAAGCAGCAACACTACGTTGTAGTAAAGGCATGCGGCCTACATGGAGTCGCACTGCAGAGATGTGGCAGCATGTTAAAGGGCACATGTAAATTGACAGTTGAATCTAATCGTTTAGACTGCATACCCTTAGCTAAGGTGCTTATGGTTTTATAACATGCAATACAAATACAACCCACCAAACTCATTTAACTGTTTCAAATTTACCAAAGAAGCATTAGTGTGGAATTAACAATCTGATAAGCAAAAAGGATGGCGAGCAAGCTGAACAAGTAAAAAACACCAAATAAGCAAAGCAGTACTAAAGCATGCCAAAAGGACAGAAGCTCAAGTTAAATACAGAAAAATCCTTTATTAAAGACTCATCAACCTTGAGAGTCTCCAGACCAGACCTTATAAATTCAGACCGCTGTTATGCCAGTTTTCCAGTCTGCTGGAACCACATCAGAAGTTAAGTATAACAGTGTAGAAAACAATTCTTTCACCTGCTCAAGTAACTTAAGTAAGATCGCTTATTTACACTGCAGGGTGGTTAGCCCTGCAGCAATACCTCTTCCACACAACAGACTCGTACGCACTCTCTCACACTTACGGTCAGTTTAGAGTGACCAATCCACCTCTGTATGCAACATTTAAAATGCCAATTATCACATTTCTGAAAGCACATTCCTGGCCACTCTCATTTACAAAAAAAATGACACAGTCTTTCTAGAACTGTATCTGAAAAGAAACAAAAATAAATAAATAGACAATAATTGTGACATTAACAAAACTTCTCCTTTCCTAGACTCCATTGCATACGGCTTGCATTATTCTCAAGGATGCACGTATTTTCTTAGTATTTAGTATGCGATGCTGTCAGTTCTGAGTTTACCAGCACAGCCCAAAGTGCCCCCTGCCGCTTGGCTCCCTGAGGCAATTGCCTCACTTCACCTCTCATAGTTACGCCACTGCTTTATAGTATTAAAACTATTATGTGTTACACTGACTTGCTTTATTCTACTTTTAAAATAATAGTTTATATATTTATCTTCCTATCTGGAAGTACTTCTTAATATAGCTGATGGCACATTCAATGTGCTGTGTTAGAGCAGATGACAGAATTGTGCTTCCCAAATGAGATAGTGGCAGTCCATAATACCACTGGGACGATGCACTTTTCCTATGGCTTGATTTCAGTGTCCTCTTCTCAGGGAAATTGCATGTAAAGTTCACAACTGCCCCTCAAACTCAATAATCAGAAGACAAGCACTTTTTGAACTTAAGCTGCAGGCATTTGCCTACCTTTTACCTGTCTTCAGTCTTGGTTCGTACAGTCACAGCCTATTTTCTGATGTGCACTGTGTGTCATAGACCTTAGTTTAAGAGTTACCAATCGCTGTTGAGTACGTAGCTTAGGGTATGCAAGACAGGACATTTGACAGCACTAAATGATGCACGGGGGGGTATATTTTTTACAGTTAGAATGTTAGGTGATCACTACTTGCTGCTGGCAGAAAAAAATGGTAGAACTCCTATTTATCTCCTGTCAAAAAGATAAATATGATAACACCCTCTCCAGAATGTCTCACAACAAGCTATGTAATCCTTTTCTAAGTGACTCCAGTGAATAGTTTGAACTAATGAGAATAACAAAGCGGCATATTGTAGGGATAAATAGTTCATTGCTGGAAAAAGAACCTTTAGCTGAAAAAAACAAATCAAATTAAATCAGTATAGCCGCTTCCTTTAGTTCAAGTTGTTGCACTAACTACAGAGAGTGATATAGGGCATTAATACTGTATAGAAGGCAACGTTATGATAAAAATTTTTTTCTGTTCTTGACCATAGTGGTATTTATATTGTTTGTGTCCCTAAATCACATCACTGCTTGATGATCTCATATTCACTCACTCAAACCTAAAAATCTTGTCTCCTTGAAGTTTCAACAACTGTTGTAAATGATTTCTAGACCTTATGTGTTACTAACTTCTTCTCCTTGTATCTCCTCACATCTAGAATTATTGTACATTTCAAAGAATTAGGCCTCTTCCTTATTTCCTGTGTCACCTGAGTCACATTTACCTCTCCACTTCTTGACTTACTTATTTACTATTTTGAGCGCACGTGTGTGTATATATATGTGTGTGTGTGTGTGTGTGTGTGTGTATATATATATATATATATATATATATATATATATATATATATATATATATATATATATATCTATATATCTATATATATATCTATATATATATATATATATATATATATATATATATATGGATCTAGGACTGTTGAATGAAACTTCAGCATCTCAAATCCACAATAACTGACCATACTTTAATGAAAACGCTTTCACTGAAAAAGCGCTGTGTCCCCCACACACCCCCTACTTTAATATTCTCACTCCGAGGTCGCACTACAGTGGGAAAAAGGGAATTTTCCATTATCCACACCGTAGTGCGACCAGCACAACGAGCATACTTATCCAAAAGTGCTGCTTCTGTGAACAGCACTTTTGGTTAAGTATGTTTGTTGATTTCAGCTTCGGCAGAAAGTGCCGTCGGGGATCAGTACGGATCCCATAAATATATATATATATATATATATATATATATATATATATATATATATATATATATATATATATATACACACACACACACACACACACACACACACACACACACACACACACACACACACAAGCTTGCACGTGCATGCATACACACACACACACACACACACACACACACACACACGCATATATATATATATATATATATATAAATATATTTTTATATATATATATATATATATATATATATATATATATATATAGATATATATATATATATATATATATATATATATATATATATATATATCTCAATGAGTATACTTAAGTTGATCTAATTCTAATAATATCAACATTCAAAATATCTACGGAAAAATGCTGTCCCCAACACTTTCTGCTACTTAAAAATAACAACTCTGAGACCAAACTACAATGGAGAAAAGGCATATACCATTCCCTGTTGTACCACAGATTTTGTCAGTCTTGTATTTTAGATATTTTTAGGTAGATATTTTGAATGTCAGTATTATTAGAATTAGATCAATATAAGATCAATATAAGTCCATAAAGACTTAAAAAGGAAAAAGTAAAGTAATGGACATTCATAAGCCATTTAGCTGAAACAATTTATGTCCTTAAGGGGTCATTTGAATATATCCCATGGGCCTCTGTTACAGGAGTTTTAAGGTATCATGCAGTGAAAACACCAGCTTGGCTAGGTTTTTCTTGTGTGTTTTACTAATTGGTTTGGCTGTGTGACATTATTACTTTTTGGTTTGGTTACTTTGAAGTTTTGACATAGGTAGTGTATGATCTCTGACGTGAAAGGAATTCCCTTGTCTGTGAGGATTTCTTTTGGTATTCACTGTATAGATAACAGCAAGACCAACTCCTTGGCTATGGCCTTAGAATTAGTCTTCCTAAAAGGGACTGCTTAACACTATTTGGTTGTATAATTCAACATGACCAGAACATGCTGACTGATTAATGGACTTGACTAAAGGAGATACAATGCTCATGGGAATGTTTTCAAAAGGTGTGTCTAGTATAGACACAGCTATGAAGGGGCTCCTACAGCTGAGATTTACACTTATCTGGGGCATCTTGTGAAAATACTTTCTACTTTGTACATTATTCCTGCACAGTAGATCCTGGCTAGAATTCTGTCCCATATCAAGGTGGCTTCTCAAAACTGGTATGTGTGCTAGTTTTATTAACAGCTCTCTAAAAGATTTAGATAATTGTTGACATACTGCTTACTCCCTTTCCTTGGTCACCCAGGACACTAGATCATTTTGGAACTCAAAACAGGTATGATGAATGAGGAGATGTGGTAGATTCGTCCCTTACCACCCTGGATATGTTCTTCCTGGCTCAGTGTCTTAGCCTCCCACTGGGCATTCTTAAAGTTTAGTCTGCTCACTCGCAGATTGGATAGCTTGGGGTTCTTTTCACTATTAGACTCACAAAAGGTACAAGGTTCTGCTTTCTTCTCCCAGTATGACTGAAACAAGGGTGCTAGTATCTTAATATTTTCCCAAACTGGTAACTTCCCACCATATCTAGTATAATCATCTGCCTCTTCCTCCTGCCTCCTGCTTGTTATACTCTATGTCTGTGGTTTAAAAAAGCCCTTTCCTGCCTTCTGCATTGTCATTTCACCCTGTTTTAACATGGATTACTTCCCTTCCTGTTTTCTTTTTTTCTTTTCAGGACCCCTTCCCTTCCAATACTTTGAAATGGGCTCTACATGAGGGACACATCTTGATCTTTTACCTTTCTTCTTCTTCTTCTTCTTCTTCTTCTTCTTCTTCTTCTTCTTCTTCTTCTTCTTCTTCTTCTTCTTCTTCTTCTTCTCTTTTCTTGTACTGTACTGCTCCTGCTTCTGATTTCTCTCTCCACTCTCTCTCTGGCTCTAGTCTTTCTTTAATTTCTACTGCAGCTTCAGGGTTCTCTTCCCTCATATACTCACCCATAGTTTTACTCCCTGGAGACTATTTAACATTGTTCTGAACCATTCTTTCCATCTGGTTTGTCATTAGAAGCAATGGTAGGTTCCACTATTGGGATTTGAACTAGGATTACCCTAGGATGAGATTTCTGTGGTTATTTACCCCTAAGTAGTGGACTGGGTATGTCGATGATGTTTTCACCCTCCCTCTGTCTCCACAATTCTTTGAAATGGAGAAAGTGTTTTCCAATAATCAGATCATGGATAAGGTGTAGTTCTGAATCCACAGAATGTACAATATTTCCTAATGATGCCTGAATATCTACTGTGGCTGTTTGGTGTTTGTCTTTATCTCTGTGAATGCACACATTCTACAGCTTTAGATGAAAAGGTTATTTTCTTGAAAATGAGCAGCCCTTTAATGAGGGTTATCATGCTACTTGAATCTAGTAGTCTTTGTAATTCCTTTCCATCTACCAATACAGACAATTGTATATGCTTAGTGGTTGCAAAATTGCAAAACACAGTGTCTAGAAATCTTGAACTAGTAATATCTCACTCCATTGGTCCCAGATTATTTACATTCTTATCAACATTTTTGCCATTTATATTGGGTTTACACTGACTGATTTTATTAATACAAAACTTCTCTGTGTCCCCTCATCCCACACTTAAAACATAAAATATTTCTGAATACCCTCTTTTGTTTAGCCATAGGTTTATCAACTGCTTTAGGCAATTCCTTATTACTATACAGGTTTTCATAGCACATTATTCTTTCACCAAGTGTTTTACTAAACTTTCTGTGTCTTGTAGGTATACCTCTCAACCAGTTAAACAAGACATCTGGACTAAGAAAAATAAGGAGAGTACAAAGGTCCAAAATACGGGGAAAATTTATATATTGCTGTTATAAACATAGAAAATGGCTAGAATAACTTTTCTTATGGATATGAAGACTGAAACAACCCAGATATCTGTCATTGTTTAGTGACTTGAATCCTCAATGACTTGCCAGAAAACCACAAATTTTATGAGAAACAGACCAAAACTATGAAATAAAAATCAGGATATTCTCTGAAAATCTGGGTAGTTGAGAGGTATGTGGGTCTACCTGAAAACCACAATTCTTTTATGTAATACTTGTTTAAATTTGTCAGTTACAAGTATTTCAATCATAATTTCATTTCTTGTATTACCTTCTGGAGCAAGCATAAATTGACAATATGTCTGAGTTGCAGTAATTGTGGCTTTGTTGTTTTGCTTTTCACATAGGCCCATTCATGGAACTTGACTGCCTGTATTTCTACAGTGAGCCCCCCACCCCTACAGATGAGCACAGATTTGTCTTTTCATAGTACTTTTATTTGCTGTCTTTCATGTCCATAAAGACAGAGGGGTTCCCTGGTTAGATTTGCAGCTAGAATCTGAGCTCCATCAACTTGGTCCATGCCCTCTTGAGTGGGAAATTGCTGAAAAGCCACTATATATAGGCTTTTGTGTCTTCATGAGTTATTAGCTTCATGGCATTATAATTGAAGGTGAAGCCATAGGTTTGACTACCACCATGTTCTCAGCAGTGTCAACTATGACCTGAAGAAGGTGTTCTACTCCATCTCAACATTGGCTTCTCAACTGTAGCACAGGCAGTCTACTTGCACTGTCACTGGACTTCTGAAGGTAACATAGGCATATTATTTAATATCTACAACAGGCAGTGTCTCTCAGTGTCACAAATCATACACAAAAAGGAAAAAATAAATAAATGTACCATTTTCTTGAAGAATTATTTCTCATTGACAGAGGCAGGTTCAGTGCTTTGGAAAACTTGTAGTAACTGACAAAACCACATTCATTCTCCACCAGTGTGGAATACAACATTGCTGATGTTCTTGTTTTTTTTTGTTTGTTTGTTTTTTGTCAAAAACAACCTTATTAATATAAAGTAAAAGTCTGGGATAACTTTTTCCTGCATAAGCTAAGGATTTTGATGCTTTTGCAATAAAAAAGTATTTGTTCTTCATAAGTGACTCAGAACTCTTTTTTTACACCTTTATATCAAAGCACAATAGTTCCATTAGTGCTAGATAAAACAGAAGTAAAACATAGCCCTTTACTCCCATGTTAGATGCAGAGATCACCAGGACTCTCTTCTGGTAGCTGATCCTTCTGACTAGTCCTTTTTCAGAGCAGAGACTCTGATTTGCACTCTGTTATTTGGGAACTCTCTGTTTCTTCTCTCTAACTTCTCTAACTTATGGCTTTTCTTAAATATTTGGAGGATGCATTTCAGAGATACTTTGTACAGGAATGTATATTCCTCCTTAAAGGGGTAAGCACAACACTCACTGCATTTTAAACAGTTTTAACAATAACTCTAATCCAATATTATTTACATAAGAAAATCACAACTTTATATACTTTCTGTATGAAAATCACAATTTTATACACTTTCCAAATGGAAAAACATCACAGTCTCCTTTTACAGTCTCCTTTTTCTGTCTCTCTCTGTCTCTTTCTTTACACACACACACACACACACACACACACACACACACACACACACACACACACACACACATACACACACACACACACACACACACACACACACATACACACACACACACACACACACACACACACACATGTACATATATCTGTGGCTTCCTAGGTCTTTATTTTATTTTTGTATTAAGAATTGTGTACCTTCCTTAGTACATGTCAATGTGGTTGCTGATTTATACAGGTGTATATGGTTTGGGCATATGAATATGTTTGTTTACATCTTCTTGTAAGAACATCTACGTGCTTTTCTCCCTATTTGCCTCATTATTTTATATTTTGTTTGTAGGGACCCTTCTCAATCACAACCTGAATTATTACTGAAAATTTAAAAAAGAAGCAGGTATAAACAACCCTAAGAAAAATTACTAGCAGTGAGTGTAGCACTATGAAAAGTGAGGTATGTTTCTTTGTGTAGGTACAAGATTGTGTGTGTGTGTGTGTGTGTGTGTGTGTGTGTGTGTGTGTGTGTGTGTGTGTGTGTGTGTGTGCGTATTTCACATTTGTGTGTATATGTGCTTTTGAAAGTTTATGTATGTTTATGATTGTGTACAAAGATGAGTTGATGTGTACACAATGAGATGGTGTGATGCTTTCAGTATACACCATTATGCATATGTATACTTGTCTGTTGATGCATGTGCAGGAATGTCTGCATATTTGTGTATATGTATGAATTATGTAATATGCTGTGTATTTATGTGCCTGTTTGTTTATACCTTTCAAGATCTGCAACAGTTTTAGTGCAGATATAACAGAAGTACAAATAGCCAAATCACACAAAACTGAGAAAAATGAAACCTACAAAGGGCCAGAAATGAAACATGAGAGAAAATATTAGCTGCAGATATCAGAAAAGAAACATTTAACTGAAATGCATAATATAAACCATTAACCACCACTTTTTTATTAAGTGGTGATAGCCTAGCCACTCCACCCCCACATCCCCATTTGACCCCCCCTAACATCCGTGCTTCTTAAATATCCTAATGCTACTGCTGCAAAATCCTAAGGGAAATGACATTTTCAGTTTTGTTGCATGAGACAATAGGAGGTACTGCCAGCACAGCTAGCTGGAATTTTGTAAATAATTATACGTAATTTGTGAATATCAAACTAATTTATACAGATGTTTGTGTTGAAAAGGTATTTGCAAAGTGCTTTTGTTTGAAATGTGTCCACAGTGTGCCCTGCTGAAGAGAACAGAAATGTAATTGCACTATTGTAACTGTTTAAATATATATGTTTTAACAGAGGAAACTGGAAAGTTAATCTCAGTCAGGCTTGGAGACAGGCATGTGGGTCTGATAGCCTGGGGGGACCAATACAGACTGCACATTTGAGGCCAGGACTGGTGAGGTGGCTACTTCGGGGAGGGAGCTACCCTGTAGCAGTGAGACTGAAGGCAAGCAACAGCTGCTGGTGGGTGCTGATGTTCCCTTGGACAGAGTGACTCCAAGGGCTGAAGTGAGTAGTAGTACTCAGGCTGTCAACAAGGCACCACTGTCAGAGGATGCCAGACTTCCTGTGGAAGGGAAGCTGGAAAGGATTACAAAAACAGAGTTGAGACAGGTTCAGCTGTCAGACCCTACATTACAAGGCTTGAGGGACATAGCTATGGAGGCACATGATTCTCAAGGAAAAAAGGATTCCACATACTGGAACAAAGGGTTACTATATAGAGAATGGACCCCTGAGGGAGGGCTAGAGAGTAAGAGAATAGAGCAGTTGGTAGTGCCCAGAGCCTACCGTCTGGCAGTTCTAGCCATAAACCACGACATTCCCTTTGCAGGTCATATGGGCATAAAGCATACCAACAGACATACTATGCAGAACTTTTATTGGCCTGGGATTGCAAGGGATGTAACAGGGTACTGCAGGACCTGTGAGCTGTGCCAAAAAGTAAGCAAGGCAGGAGACAAGGTAAAAGCTCCTTTGGTGCCTTTGCCTGTGATTGAGGAGCCATTTCAGAGGGTAGCTATGGATATTTGGGGGCTTCTGAGTATCCCAAGTTCCACACAGAAGATGTATATCCTAGTGGTTGTAAATTATGCTACCAGATACCCTAAGGCGGTGGCTCTGTCCTCCACTGAGACAGAGAAGGTGGCAAATGCTATGTTAGAGATTTTCAGCAGGGTAGGTTATCCAAGAGAAATACTGACTGACAGAGGTGCCAATTTCATATCAGACCTGCTGGCTTGTCTGTTGAAGAACTGTGGGGTAAAACAACTAAATACCACTCCTTACCATCCCCAGACTAATGGTCTTGTGGAGAAGTTAAACTCTACACTAAAGACCATGCTATGGACATTTGCAGACCAGTTTAAGAGAGAGTGGGACAAATATTTGCCCCATCTGTTGCTTGCTTACAGAGAGGTATTCCAGGAATCCACAGGTTTTTCACTCTTTGAGTTGCTGTATGGGCATAGGGTGAGGGGACCTTTAGATTTGATTCATGATGAGTGAGAGAGTGAGTGTGAATCCCACAAGGAGTCTGTTGTATCATATGTCTTAAAGCTGAGCACAAGGCTCAGGGAACTCATGGGCGTGGCCCAGAAGAACCTGGCAGAAGCTCAACAGCAGAAAAAGGTCTGGTATGATAGGAATGCTTGCGCCAGAGAGTGTGCTGTGAGGCATCAGGTTATGGTTCTCACTCCTGTCAGACACAATAAGCTGCAGACAGCTTGGGAGGGATCCTTCAAAGTGGTAAGGAGTGTCAGTGATGTTAACTACATGATAGATCTGCTAGGCAGGGGCACAAACTGTACCATGTTAACATGACAAAACCTTACCCTGACAGGAAGACCCTTGTACTGAGTATTTGCAGTAGGAGACAGGAAGAGTTTCAGGGGGTTCTATTGTTACAAGGTGCCAGCCAGCAAAATCCCAAGTTACCATGGTGTAGTTTAGGGTTGCAGGCATATGATATGACAGTGCAACACTGTAATAGGTTTAGCAATGCAAAGGCAGATGGAATCTCAAGACAGGGAATGGGGTAATATATTCCCAAATAGGCTTATTTCTCTCAAGCCATGTTTCTCAAAGGGTAACTTGAAAAACTAGTCTGAGTCTTCAAAGATGTGGGGGGGGGGTGACGATAGGTGGTACTGCCAACACAGCTAGTTGGAATTTTGTAAATAATTATATGTCATTTTTGAATATCAAACTGATTTATACAAGATCCTTGTGTTACAAATGTATTAGAACTGTATTTGCACAGATGTTTGTGTTGAAAAGCTATTTGTAAAGTGCTTGTGTTTGAAATGTATCCACAGTGTGCCCTACTGGAGAGAACAGAAATGTACATACACTATTGTAACTGTTTAAATGTATATGTTTTAACAGAGGAAACCAGAAGGTTATCCTCAGTCCAACAAACTTTAAAATACATCTGAAATTAAATCACTTTATGGCCTACGCCATAAAGATGCTATCTCACAGGTTTCAATGCAGCCAGAGACACAAAGTCTGTACTAGGAAGCTTTCTGTATTATCTTTGTGGTAAATTAATTAGTACTCTGAAAGCATGGACATATGAAATTTTTTATGACTTCCAGCACCTGCCACAGATCTGAGCAAAAGCTCTTGTGTGTGTATTTTTACAGGTATGTGCTAAATCCTGTCAGTTTCCAGCAATGGGGGGTTGTATTGGAACTAAAAGTGAGATGATTGCATTCTGCAAGGTATCCCAGGAGTAACTTTTTAGATATTATTTTGAGAACTCTCTTAGTGAGACTGAGCATTCTGTATTCTGTCTTGGGCCTGACAACAAGAAGGACCATTCACCACATCATCTGCCTTGCTCTATTAAATAAGTAGGGAATAATAACTCTCTTAGATTCAGTCAGGAGTATACTGAAGCTTAGTTTATATATGTTTTCTTTATTTGTTTGAGCCTGTCCTTCAATGTTATTTTAAGTATTTCCTGTGATTTTAAACTCTGATGATACTGTGAATCTTCTTTAATGTTCTTTTACCATTTACTATTAAATATATTTAAACCTTTCATTGTGGGTGATCTTTGTAGAGATATTTAAGTTTTGAGAGTATTTTGAGAGTATTTGCATATTTATTTGGTGACACTGTGTGGGCCACTCCTAATAGTCTTGCTCTTGGTGAAACTACCATTTGTATTAATATTAATTTCACTCAGTATATTGGGTACCCTTGGAAGAGCCTTAAGGTAGCTGGCAGGAGTGTCTGGTGGCAGTCATAACTACCTTATAGTCTTGGCAGAAGGGGGCATAGCTAGTAAACCTGTGCCAGCCTTTCCCAGGTGTGTGTGTGTGTATGTGTGTGTGTGTGTGTGTGTGTGTGTGTGTGTGTGTGTGTGTGTGTGTGTGTGTGTGTGTAAATTAAACCTCAAAGAGTGTGGGTGTCAGCTACTTGGGCAGGGACACGAAGCACTGGTTGGACAGAGAGGGTATTGGAGGTCTTGGCTTGGACACTCAGCTGAGATCTCAACTCTACAGCTGTGCTAGTGAGGAGTCTTACTGGGGATCTGGAGAAAGAGGGAGAAACCACCCTAGGACTGACTGTGTTTCCCTTGTGCTTTTAAGGGAAATTGTGTTTGATTGTGCTTGATGTAGAGAGCTGCATCTGGAGATACTGTGTGTATACCTGTTATCCTGCCAGTGAACGTCCCTCACTGTTGCCAGTGGTGAGGATTGAGGCTCCTTGATTATTGGCCCAGAGGTGGGGCATCACACTGCAAAGCTGATGTTTCTCAAGGTTGCATTAATTAAGAGTTGGAATACTTTTCACGGATTAGGTTAGATGTGCAGCCCCCCCCCCCCCACATGGTGAGTGAATGTTTAAATCAGGATTGCTTCTGAGCTGTGTATTCACCACTGACATCTAAACTGTTATTTAAACTGTGATTTAAACATTCACTCACCATGGATTACATTAGTTCTTTGCATAAATAGGTCCTGCCCGATAGGGCAGTAAATATTAATATTACACTTTATTTGTACTGATATCTCCTAAGCATTGTAGAATGTTTGCATATCGATGTTTCATTTTTCAACATTTATTTTTTCTGTCATTTTACTTCTGCATTGTATGATTTTCTTCTTTCTCTCTTCTTTGGTTTTCTGTGCTACATCAACATACTTTCACCTAAGCATATAATATTTTCTTTCTTTTCTCAGCTGTCCTTTTGTATGTAGAAATGGGAGACTTCTGTCCTCCTCTGTAGTAGGAAGCAACTGAGCGGTTTATGTGTTCTAACTAAAGTGATGTTCAGAGTCTGGATGGTTATATGAAAAGCAAGGAATAGTGATGATACATCTTTGAATACAGACTATCCTCAGTTAACTTTAGAATTATCCAAAAATGTGGTGATGGTGGGTAATCTTACTGGTCTTTTAGTGAACACAAGTTAGGAATGACATCAACAATTTGTGCTCATTAAAAGGCCAGTAAGAGGTAAAGAAAACATTGGCAATGAACAGTGCATGCACCAAGACATAACCTCAGGACATGAAACTAAAAAAAAAAAAAAAACAATGTTTTTTTGGGGGGCAAGCTGCCCTACACCACCTACTCCCCCTGCAAGTTAAATATTCCATTTCATTGACTGCATAATATGAGGAAAAGGGCATAGTCCCCAACCCCAGTATTATAACAGTCTTGAACAATTGCAGGTCAATTGTTTTGTCAACCATACCAACAGTCAACTTTAGCAACGCATACTGTATGTATAAATATAGGGTCTATATTAAATTAGCGAACGCTTAAAAAAGTGAACGCTTATTCATTGACCCTAGTTCAGCGAATGCTGAAAATGCGGAACACTTGGAACAGCGATTTTTTTCCGAGGGAAAAAAATCGCTGTTCCACAAAAAAAAAAAAAAAAAAATTAAAACAGCATTTAATGTGAGGGGCTTCGCCCCCCACACCTCCCTACTTAAATATACCAACTACGAGATTGCATTACAGTGGAGGAAATGGCAAACTCACGAAACCGGCCCAGTGATTTTTTTCCCTGAGAAAAAATTTGCTGTTCCGGGTGTTTGGGATTTTTGCTGTGTTCGCTGATTCAATATAGACCTTAAATATATATAGATAGAAATAGGTATGGATATAGACACAGACACACACACACACACACACACACGCACACACACGCACACACACACACACACACACACACACACACACACACACACACACACACACACACACACACACACACACACACACACACACACACACACACACAGACACACACAGACACACACAGACACACACACGCGAGTGCACACACACACACACACACACACACACACATATATATATATATATATATATATATATATATATATATATATATATATATATATATATATATATATATATATATATATATAGAAAGATATATATAGATATATATATATAGAGAGAGAGAGATTTAATCCTAAGCAAACACCTAACCCTACCACATCTCAACTGTCATTGCAATTTACTAATTGAACTGCATTGCATGTTCTGCTGGCTTGTACTTTCATTCTCAAAGTTAAATTGTGTACTTTTATGTAATTATTTTGTTCTCTCAGGCTGAGCACTGGACATATGTGATCAGTACTTTACTCCAGTAAATTCAAATAAATAAATAATCATTTTTTGAGTTTTTTAACATAAAAAAGCCTTTCAGAAATAAGAACATTAGTCTAAAAGTGCTTTTGTCCTGTATTACACAGATGCAATATTTCTGAGAAAATTCTCTTGGATGCATTTATGACTAGTAGACAAGTCCAAATGTTCATCCATACAAAAGACATCTGCATATAATTTTATAGTTAGTTCTGTCTACTATTTCTTAAACTGTGCTCTCTTTTTTGCAGTAGAACTGACATATCCATGTCTTTAGCTAGTGGATACCAGTGTGGGGAAATTCATTATCTCAGAAGTTTTTATTTATTCATTTGTTTATTTTCATTTTTATTTTCTTCTCTGACCATGCACTGCCTCTTAACTACTTTCGTTTACATTTCCTGTGGGATACTTGCCTTAGTATTCTTAAGTAAGGTAACATTACATATTAACATAAAAGCCTGTGATTGGGTATCATATGTAAAATACCCAGGAGTACAACACACTGTCTAATAAGCTGCTGGAATCCATCTTGCAAAGAGAAAGAAAAGCCCAGGGAAACACGCATGGCTGATGCAATAAACCTAATTAAGACTGGTGGAAGAAAAGGATGTGAGGATACAATCACCCCAGTATTCAAGTGTATGTAAAAAGGGCAATTATTAAGATATATAGGATCCTGGGGTATACAGCTCATATGCTGTCTTCATTTTACTTTACTTGATAATAGTAAGACCACATCTAGAGTACTGTGGCTAGCTTTCATAGTCACATAGAAGAAGAAAAATACAGAAATGGTAATGTAGGGGCTAGGATGTAAGGATCAGTTTAGCTACTATGAATGAATATCTTAGAAAAGTGGGATATGATTTAGAAGTGGCATCTTATTAGAGAACAAGTGAAAAGACTAGAACTAGAAATGAAGGACTGAGGTAGTGGAAGAGGCCAATGATGGCACTACAGTTAAGAGGAGAACAGTGGGAGGGTGTTATTGGCCTGGAATGCATTGCTTGAGGGAGGATTACAATTCAGGTCTAAAGGGCTCAAGGATTCTTACAGTGGAACTAGGAAAGAATAAGGCAGGGGGAGGCAGCTGCTTACAAACTGATTAAATGCTTACATAGACATCATTGCTCTTGTATCACAGATTTGGAGGGCTTGCAATGGGAGAAGAAGTAGAGAATACTCTCAATATAGTATGTGATGGGAGTTGACAGCTGTAGTATGAAGATAAGTGCTTCAATTATGCACACATAAATATACACTTACTATTTAATTTTATAGAGATGGTTTCTTTGGGCAGAGGAATAGTGCTGTATTAGGAATTTTCCAGTGCTATGAACTTAGAATTGTAATACTGGAGAATTGGGGAGCCCCAGTTTCATCCGTTAATATGCAGGTGTGTGAGCAGACAAAATGGCTGAGAAACAGGAACTATTTGCCAGAAGTTTTTTTTCTCTTTTCAGCTATAATAATATAACAATAACCAATAGTTGAGTGTGGTATATTGAAGATTTACCTATGGCTGGTGTGGTTTAATCATGAGGGTGAAGCCCCAGTGTTAAACAAAGGCAACTGTGGGTAAATCTTTAATATATCACACCCAAGAGCTGTTTATTTTTATTATACAATAACATTATTTAAGAAAAAAGTTACTTAAATAATGTTCATAGGTGTATACTAGGCTAATGTCCCTGGACCCTTTACAAGCCTAGCTCATAGAAGTGCCCTGGCATCATGCCATCTCTGTATAATGGCGTCCTGGTGTTCTTCTGTGCTGTTTCCAGATTCTGCCCTTTGATGATGTACTGCACATGTGTATGGGACTTGCGTTCCCAGGCTTACACAGTCCATCACGGCTTTAGAAAGCAAGCAATGGAGAAAGGATGATCTGTGCTATTTTTTTGAAAGAAAAAAAAACTGTAATCTCCCAACAGTTTAGAGATACGAGAGAGTTAGGGGGAAATGCAAGTAAAATCAGATATGTTTTAGTTTGCAGAACATACCCAATATTTGTATTTTCTCTGCTCTGGTACATTCCACTTGATCTTTTATTTGAAAAAATGTGGACAAAGAACAAATAAAGGGAGAATAAGTGTGCATTGTCTGAAGGAAAGAAAGTCTGAAACTGAAATGCCTGTCATTATTTAGTGACTTTGTTCCTCAGTGCTTTGTCGGAAAACCACAAATTTTATGAGGAAAGAAGTCACTAAATAATGACATGCTTTTTAGTTTCAGACTCTTTCCTTCACACTAATGCTTGTTTAAAATACAGCAATTACAAAAAATATAGCAATTAAAAAAAAAAGTCTGGCCGCTCAATGATACTTTAGCATCCAGACTTTTGCTGTTGGTATATGCTTGATTTACAACAGGCACGGCTGACCAATCAGCGTGCTTGTTTTTAAACATTAATGGTCAGTCATTGTATAATGGGTATGTCAGTCTACAAGTTAGCAGTCTACAAATTTGTGTATGTGTGAGCAAACACACTGGCTGGGATTCAGGACATTTTTGTCATATTTTTTTTTTCTTTTCATCTATAGAATTAAGTATGGCAAACTACAAGTCAGCAGGCTACAAGTAATTATACTCAAAATTCAAAAAAGAGAACGGTGGAATACACCAGTGAGGTATTAAAGAATGCAAATATTTAGATCATTCTGTAGGCAATAAACTCTTTTTTTTCTTTTCATGTGTCACCTCTGTTGGAAATTAAGGTTTAGTTAGTAAAAATATATAGATCTAAAAGAACATTCCAGAATTCATAAAATCAATGTTGTTTCATTCTTTATTTTCAGTAATTTGGACTGTCTGCTTTCAACCAATAATGTCTATTAATCAAATGATCTGCATTGTTTGGAAGTTATGTAACATTAAAGCTGGGATTCATAGACAGCACATTGTACTGTACAGATTAGTGGAAGCAGTAGTCGCATACATAGCTTGTGAAATTCTAAAACACTAAAACAAGGTATGCAGCACTTGCTAATGAATGCATAATGACATGTGAATGAGGATCTCCATACAAATGAGCTACATGGATTATCCAAATGGAGAACCCCAAAAATGGAGAACTGATTCAAAAACGTATAAAATGGAAATATGGAAAAGAAGCACATACATATTTTGAATGCCATCATACCTCTCAACCTGTAAGTGTAAGAAATCTGGACAAAGCCTAAAATAATGGGGGACATAAGCCCAAAAATAGGGACAGAGTTTAAATATTGCTCCTATAAACTTAGAAAGTTGCTAAAATAACACGATTTGTGTTAGCATGCATTTTTCTGAAGGATATGAAGTCTGAAACTCAAATGCATGTCTTCATTTAGTGACTTTAGTCCTCAGTGATTTGCCAGAAAACTACAGATTCTATGAGGAACAGACCAAATATATGAGGCAAAAGTCTGGACATTCTGTGAAAATCTGGGCAGTTGAGAGTTATGAATGCCATGACTCATGGGGTAAGTGATGGCAGCCATGTTAAGAATAGCAACAACAGAAGCACAGCAAAATGTGCTGAGAATCACCACTGGAGCCAGTATTTGCAATATTATGTGATGTTGCCATCCACACCAATGCAGGATGTACAGACAGTGCCTGATATACTACCAGTTCCCAGACCAACAGGTTATGGACCATTTCCCAATGGGCAGGGATACTGTAATATACCTATTCAAGCTATGTTGAGGGGCTAGGCTTGTCTATGAAACGCTGGTGATCAACACTCATTTGTGCAATAATAAGTGTACAACTGGACAGCTTTACACCAGAAAGACCTTAGGGTTTGTTTAGATCAGTAGCAGGTGTCTTGAGGCATCGAGCCTCACATTGGGGGTCATGGGGGCTTGCCACTAAAAATGCTGTTTTGTGTGCTTCTTCTCAATCTCACTTTTGGGAATTTTCGGTCATTTGTGATGGCACTTCCAGTTCATGGATTGTCAGGGAGCCACTGTATTTATTTATTTATTTATTTACATACTTGCTCACTTTCTTTCATATTTATTGATTTGAATGTGTTTTTCAGGGTAAGGCTCTGAACTCAATGGACTAATTTCAATCTCAGCCTTGAAGTACAGAAAGTATCAATGCAAAAGTTTAAAGATCTTACAAAGAAGCAGATAGTCACAGTTGAATAAATGTAAACAGGAAATGTGATACAGTTCAGTAACACACTCAGAGTTGTATAAACCAGATTACTGTAGCACTGCTTATAATACTTCACAGTTTCACATGCAAATCCTGCTCCTTTATGAGTGAATAATTCACTCCGGCTCTTATAGCATGTCAACACATTTCAAAGCTGCATGACATTGCATTTATCTTTATTGTAATGATGGCATATGTGTATTAATCTACATGGCATATGTGTATTACTGTTTGTATTAATCTGTTTGCAGTATATTGTAATATGTCAGTTTTCACCTGTATATATGCATTTTCTATTCTTTTACTTGAAGAGCTTTTCACTTCCACTGAAAATGGATAAAATTATCCATATGGACTTTCCTGGTAAACAAAAGTCAATAAATAAATTATTAAAAAGAAAAAAAAATGTGCTTTTATAAAAAGGGGTGAGAAGAAAAGGAATTGAGGAGGCTGAGTGCTACAGATGAACAAATGTCTGGAGGTTAGAGCAGGTGTTAAAAGAGTTGAAGTGATATCCTACTGACAACTGAAATTATATGTGAGAAGGAAGGTGTTATGATACATTACCTGAATGATGGCATTTTCATCTGGAATTCTTTAAAATATAGGCTTGCAACTCACTCCAGACTGATGGGTAAGAAGTCATTTCTTTGAGGTAAGAAAGAAGAGATTCTCATAACTTTTGACGAAGTCTTGAGAAGCATCACTTTTTCTACTGAAGTTTGGTTCTTGGCATTTCCTGCAGAGGCCTGCTGTGGTTACAGGAGGATATCTTTGTGGTGAGTTTAACAGCTAAAGGAGTAAAGGAATCAGAGTGCAGGAATATAAATAACTGAGAGGCCACTAAGTGACCAGCCTTATATCTGTCAGGAAGCCATTTGGCTGTTTTAGTTGTTAGACAATGGTCTTCCTGTCTTGGATAGACAGTAAGAAATATATGTACTTTATTTGAAACGGTTTAGATGGGAGTCCAGCAATTTTCCAGTGTCAGCTGCACAGGCTGGTTGCTGCTGAAGTGGACCTGCAACTGGATATGCACCTTGGCAACATGGAGAACCTTCTGGACTAATTGCTGGAATCACATGACTGGCAGGTCCCAACCACTGGGCTTCCAGAGGAAAAACCTGACCAATGATATCATCCATCCAGGTGATTAATGCCATTTTATTTTGTCTCTAGGCTGTACTGGCATCTAACCTCAGTAGCAGCAGCCACCCACCCTATGCCTCTCCCAGTGTGTTCCCCATTCCTTGCTTGTTGTCCATACTTCCCCATCACCTGCTGTCCACCCTCTGTGCTTAAGATTCTATCCTCTGTCTTCCTCACATTTGTGTATATACTGCCCGTCACTGTGTGTCTATGTTCATTGCCTGTTTGGCCCTACTACTTGCCCTGCTCATTCTGTCCTATTAACAGCCATTTCTTGGTACCTTCCTCCACCTAACATTCTATGTGGCACTTCAAAAGGGCTCTCCCCCCAAAGAAAATATCCCCACCTATCATTCATGCCTTATGGTTACTCTTTTTCCTCCCCACTTACATGCAGCATTGTCAATGTGCTGTACACACCCACATCAGTCTCTCTGTTGACCCCTCTGCTTTTCTGTGCTGCCCTTCTTGGGGCAGTCAGATGCTAGCTGCAGCTATTCACCATGGTACTGCTACACTAGCCTGCCTTAGCTCTTAAGCCTATCACATTGGACATTTCTGCTGCTGTAGCACTGCTCATGTTGTAGGATATCATCCATTTACTGCTGTGCCTCTGTTTGTTCACATTATTCAACACTCAGAATGCAGGCACGATCCCCATCCTACGACAACTTTGTCTAGTTCCCCAGTCCTTCAAGCAGTGATGTCTTCAAATCTTAGACTGCAAAGTCGTCCATGAATCCCAGCCTACGTTTTATGTCTGATTAAGGTTATATACCATATTTATGATTATCAGATTGTTATGTTCCAGGATCATATATGTGACATCAAAATATGTTTATAAATTGCAGACTAATGGTTTACTGCCCTCACTTTAAATTGTCTTGAAATCTTACGCATTTTAGGATGCATTACTGAGAATGTTTAGGCCTCCTATGTTTTATGCTCTCACTATTTAACATTTTTTAATTTTAACTTTATTATAATGTACAGAAAGAGCTTTAGTGAGCTCCTTCCCATTCTTCAGCTTTTAAACTAATTTTTCAGTCTTTTCCATTTGAGTGGGATTGCTTGCACTTGTTCATGTGCTACATGACAGTAGCTTAAAATGACCATATTTTAATTGCTACATACATTGTTATGTTTACATTTTGTTTGTTTAAGTGTACTGTCTACATAGTGGTTGTTATTTGGTAGGCAAGTAACAATAAAAATAAAATAAAAGGCGCTCACTTGAAAAGGATACACACCTGGCAGCTGAAGTAGTTTATTCTTGTTAAGGTGAAGAATCAGGAAGTGAAACAGTATCGGGACACCATATGACATGTATGTAAGTCTTTTTATAGCTATCCATCTGTATATATATCTGCCAACACACACACATACACACACACACACATATATATATATATATATATATATATATATATATATATATATATATATATATATATATATATACATATATATAAAAATAGATATAGATATTTATCTATATATATATATATATATCTATATATATATATATATATATATATATATATATATCTTGTGAGACACAGTCATTGTTCTGAGTTTTGCACAGGTTACTGCCCCATATATCCTCATGACTGTTGTACCAGAAAATTACCTTATTTAGATTTTTCAGCATTAAAAACAATAGATTTCTCTCAATTTTGTGATCAGGTTTCATGCTTGTGTGTTATGTAATTTATAGTGAAATACAAAGTTTAGTATGCTAATTTAGGGGGGTTTTTTTACTACAGCTGCCTTACAAATAACACTTTATAGCCAGTAATGTTAGATAAAATTCAAAAAGTTAGTGTAAAATAATGGTGCTTATCAGATCAGGCATCTAAAGATTTGTGTAAGTTTTTCTCCATTCTTTTTGACTTCTTGCAGCTGACAATTGGCTGTTGTCTGGGCCTCGCCTCATCCACCTGTTCTATCAGGCTGCTTTTGCTTCCCCTGGACAAATTGTGACCCATGTTTGGAGCCAGTGAGGAGATTGATACACCAGAGAACATCATTTTGCTGCCAAGGAATGTTTTTCCATGCCAGAACTTATCCCATTGCATACACTCATAAAGTCCAGGAGTCGACATTCAATAGGACATGCTGGCATATTGTGTTATTGCTGTTATTGCTGCTGAAAATCAGCCAATACCCTGCTATCTTAAGAACAGTGCCTTGTGCATCCCCAGCCTGCACTAGGGATTGACCAAGAGGCACTCCCAAATGCACATCCTTCCCACCAGGAGAGGCACACCTATCCTAGCCTTGCCAGCATCTCAGATGTACTAGCCACTAATTGAACTCAGGCCACCTGTGCCATTGTCAAGTCTTTGTCCTTCTGTACCATGGTACTGGCCTAAGACTTTCATGAGTTTTGCAAATAAGTTTTTTAACAGAATCCGAAACAGATTTATTTATTATGTTTTCACAATGAAGCACATGCATCTGTGGGTCCATCTCAATAGTCTGCATGCTGTGAAGCATGCTGAGTGAATCTGTAAATGAAACCCTATAGTTAGTTCTCTCCTATAAACATACATACATTTTTGTATTCATTTGATGACTGGGTTAACCAAATGGACACAAGTGTCCCTTTGCAGAGGCAACCTGGGAGCACTATCTGGTTAAGTGATTTGCTTGGAGTCTCACAATAGGTAAATGTCAGTGGAAGGAATAAAATCCTGTACCCGAGACAATACAAAGCGGCTCATTTTTATTAAGTAAGCTTTGCTTCATGATGTGTAAATATATCTGCATTAACTTTGCTACATATAAATATGCCAGCTGCTTAAATATCTTGTCATATAACATTACACATATGTGTCTTTTCTTGTAAATTTAGGCTACACTGACTTAATAATCCAGCAGCCTGAAATACCTGATATTAGATACCAAAACACTACAATTGCTAGGAAGTCTGGTAATGGCAGAGTGTTGAAAGGTGGCAGACTGCCCTTTCAGTAACTGGCTTTCTAGGCAGTAGTTGGGTTTAACTGAGTTGCAGAGAGCAAGGCTTGAAGGAATGCAGATAAAGGTGCGTAGGATAATTTTGTTTTCTTGTTTGCAAAAGATTGCTGAACCCTAATAGAAAAGAAGAACAGAAGCCATCTCCTGAGTACTCACAAGCAAAGGAGAGCATGCCAACTGAACCTGTCATTAATGGAAATGAGTGTATGGGAGAAAGTTCATATATCTAGAACTCGCCTACTATGCATATCTTGAAAAAATTAAACAAAATAGAAGATAAGTTGGATGAATACGTCTGGATCTCTGAAGAGCTGGCAAAGGAAATGAAAAGACCATTGACAAGCTACTCAAGCATTATAATAATCTGAGGTACAGTGGAATGCCTGTGGGACACAAACATTCATGTTACATTTTCAAGCTTGACTTAAATTGAAATCCAAATTGCCAGGCTTAGAATACATGGGAATATTTAAATCTGTGGAAGCTGGTGGCCCTCTTAAATTCACTAAGATGACGCTACCTAAATGGATAGGATCTGATGTTGTCATTTTCATTCTTCCTTCGTGAATGGGTTATGGAGCTGATCATCAGATCTGACTCCACCACATAACTTTAGACTTTGGCTCCAACTTTCAAGCTCCTCCCTCTACCCATAATTCCCTAGTCAAAACTCAATACCTCAGATCTTGTTTGCCGCCATCATGCTCAAAAGTAGGCTACTTCTCTCAAGCATTTTGGTCAAGTTTCTTCATAGGTGAAGTTGACTTTATTTTCTTAAGTTCCACTCTTTTGATGCTATACCTCCCTTTTAGCTTTCGGATCTCTTTCTGTGCTAGTTTTTACTATATTTTATTAGAGTATGTTCTCTTTTTACCATAGCTGGTAATCCTCATTCTACACCCTTCTGTCGTCTTCTTTACAGGGTGATTCTGTATTAACATTGTTAGTGATTTTTTGTTTCCTTTCCTTCCAAAAAAAACAAAACAAAATCTTACTCTTCTGTACTTATCTCTCATCTTACCTGTCTTCAACTGTCATGACTGACAAGCTGACAGGGTTTAAAAAATGCACTTCTTGTGGAAACAAAATCCCTAAATTGGATCCCCACAAGTCATGTGTTTTTACAAATCCCCTAAACTGGATGACCATAAGGCATGTGTTTTTTTTTTAAACACCTTTATTGAATTATCATTTGTGACATAGGCACATTTACATTTATATAAACGTATTCAAACTGTATTAACAAGTTAAAATTAACAACCATTATGCTTCACATATATTGTTATATATCATATAAAGTGAGTGACATTACATACATTATTCAATTCCTGCCCCTTTTTTTAAACAAGAAACATCTTTATTAAACCATCACTTATGATACAGGCAATCTTACATTTATATAAATGAAAACAAACTACACTGACACAATTCTAGTTGCAAGAATTTTACATCACAAATCATACTGACACACTCCCAGTTGCAAACATTATACATTGTTTATAATCTACCCACTCGTTTTCAGTCAAACATCTCATACAGTAGACTCCCTCTTATCCAGCCTCTCTTTAACCAGCCTGTTCTTTAACCAGCCATCAAATTTCTGCCCTAGCAAAAGACAACAGAGAACAACAATACTTCCACCTCCTATGGGGTAAATAATGACAGACATTTGAGTTTTAGACTTCATATTCATTAGAAAAATGCATATAACACAAATCCTGTTATTCTAGCTGATTTATAACCTATAAATGCTATTTTGTACACATTTCCTGATTAACCAGCCATTTGTTTATCCAGCCTAAGTTCCAGTCTCAGTGAGACCAGATAAGAATAAATCTACTGTAGCTCATTTAAGTCTTGCCTTCTTTTAAACCTCATTCCTCGCTGTATGTATTGTTCCCACAATTCCCATTTTTTGTATGCAGTTCTCTTCTACGTTTTTCTAAAGATAAATGCTATTTTGTACACATTTCCTGATTAACCAGCCATTCGTATATCCAGCCTAAGGTCCAGTCCCAGTGAGACCAGATAAGAAGAAATCTACTGTAGCTCATTTAAGTGCTGCCTTCTTTTAAACCTCATTCCTCCCTGTATGTATTGTTCCCACAATTCCCATTTTTCCGTATGTAGTTTTCTTCTACGATTTTCTAAAGATCTCAGTTTCATAGGTTCATAGGTAGTTACTAGGCTATTGGCCCTAGGGCCTATATAAGCCTAGCCAAAAGGTACCCTGGCTTTCGCCACCCAAGAAAATTATTTTCCTGTGACCCTGTCGAGCAGAGCCACAGAAGTGATCCCCAGGGTGAATTTCCTATCTCCTATCCAATCATCAAGATTTTTCTTGAAGAGTGCTAATGAGGAGCTTTGTTTGATATAGATAGTTAGTTTGTTCCAGAGTATGGGAAGTCTCTGGGACAGGAATCTATCCCTCCAGCATGTTCTGTTTATTGTGGTGACAAGGTTTAGGTCCCTAGAGCACGTAGCTTGGAGGGGATTGGGATTTCTTTAATTGGAGCATGTCCAACACCTCTGGGATTGACATAGCTTTGTATGTTAGGCAGACATTGTCTCTGAGTAGGTGATATGTGACGGAGTAAAGCTGGAGTTTTTTGAGACGGTCTGTGTAGGGTGACTGTTTGAGGCTGGTAATCCTCTCTGTGAGGTATTTCTGTGGCCTTTCCAGTTGTTGTAGATGTCTTGTGAAGTACATACCAAAAGGGGTGTTGTACTCTATAATGAGTCAAATGAGTGACGAGTAGAGGGAGACAATGACCTCTTTTTTCCTGGATGAGAAACCTTTTGTGATGAGGTGTGCCATGTAGAAGGATTTCCTGACTATTGTGGCAATGTGATTATCAAAGGAGAGACTACTGTCCACCTGTGTCCCAAGGTCTCTTATCACACTTTCGGTGTTAAGTAGACTACCGCCTATGTGGTAGTTCATGGGTACAGAGTTTTTACCAAAAGGGATGACAATGCACTTTTTGGCATTGAGCTTGAGGCCATGGCTTTGACACCAAGCATCTGTCTGAGTGAGGCCCTTCATTAGGAGTTTTGATTATGGCTCCTAGTTTCATTAGCGAAATACCTTCTGTGTTAGCCTGTACTTCAGAGAAGTAGATACCAAACAGGAGAGGACCCTGGACTGAACCATGTGGTACTCCACTTGTCACTGGTCTGAAGTTGGATTTGGAGTCTGCTACTTTCAGTTGTTTTATCTCTATTACTATATTCACTACTTCTAATATAGTTGGTTTAGATTTTTTTTTCCATTTTCTAGTAATTGCTTTTTTGGCAGCCACCATAATTAGAGACAGCAAAGCCTTAACATGTCTAGGCAATTCTGATTCTGTATCATAAGTCAGAAAAATCATCTCCCTCATCACACCAATCTGCCCACCCAGCATCTCTGACAGTGCATCCCACAGGGAATCCTTAAAGTCTGCCAACTGACTGCACTCTCAGGAAATATGTTCCCAGTTATCTCTTTTTTCCCTGTCACACTTTCAACATTTGCCATTTACCTGAGGAAAAATTCTCTGGAGTCTACTTAGGGTATAAAAATATCTATGTAAACATTTCCAAGCAAAAATCCTAATGAGCAGCTCATCTCAACACCAACTGCTTTATATGTACTGCCTTTAACATGAGAGCATTAGCTGGTAGATGCAGCAAACTCACATTGAAGAGTCTACTTCCTCCTTCAAATGCTTCTCCTTCAGGGGCTCAAACTTCGAGTAAATATTTCTAAACTACTTTGGAGCATAGAAAATGCTCCCTGTCCTCCAGGAATTCCTCAAAAATGCCTCTGAAAGTGGCTAAAATATCAGATTCTATGTCCTCAGACCCAAAGGTACATATTTTGGATCCAAAGTCTTCAGATCCTAAACCTTCAGAGCCAATCATTATTTCAGCTAGTCCCACAGCTCAGGTTTTGGATCCCATGTCCTCGGATACAGAACCTAGTACATCACATACTCCAAGATCTCACTGCCTCGAGTTCATTTTGGATCCATTCTCCCCTAGGCTGTATTCCCCCTTTATGCAAATTCACAACAAGCACTCTAGACCATAGTCTAAGACATCCTCCAGGTCCTCCAGAAGTCTTTCCAAAGTGGATGTGGATAGAATGATATGAAAAATTCTTCGGATCTAAGATCCACATAGGGTCATTTTGGCTCCATCCCCTAATGGATCCTTGAGCCTTCAGGCCACTACTCACACAAGACTATCTCCTTCTCCAATCTGCCCTTTGGTTTTGGAGCCCCAAAATCTGACAGCTCCACCAGGTCCGGAGTTAGATCAGAAGAGAATCACTTCCTTGACTCCAACAGCATCCCTGACCAGTTCTCTTCCAGTTCCTTTGGATTGGAATGGGTCCCAGAGCCGAAGCATCACCATCAGATCTGTGTAGCTGAGATCTACTCTGATGTTATTAGACCCATCCCTGCCCCTTGGAGCCTAAGCATTGGACAGCTTGGGTCTGGTCACTTCCTCCAAGCACAGATCCAGCCAGAGTCATAAGCTACCTGTACTGGAAGTCTTGGCTGCCCACCACTGGCGAAAGTTGGAGGATGATTGTCCTTGCACCCAGATGCCTGAGATATACTATAACAAAAGATATATGGGTGCTAAAATAATATCCAGAGGTTACTTCATATCATTTTTTTTCTGGCCCCCAAACTAGAAAAGAAAAAAGGTTCCTGATGTTCCACCCAATCAGAGAAAGGCAGCAGCTCAAGAAATTCAAAAGCTGCTGGACAAAAGAGTCATACAGTAGGGCCCACCAAACCAAATAGGATTTGGAACTTCCTCAAGTTTCTTTTTACTGTTCGAAAGACAGGGTAGCAGAGACCAATTTTGGATCTAAGCAAACTGAATTAGTATGTGAAAAAGTCAAAGTTCTGAATGGTCATGGTCCAGTCCATTCCCCCATTTCTTTTCAAGGATGATTGCATGTGCTCTATAGATCTTCAGCATGCATACTATCCCATGAAAATAAACAGGCACTCCTGCAGATATTTATGCTTTTGTCTGGGTGCTGGCCATTACTAGTTTGAAGCCTTGACTTTTGGACACACCACAGCCCCCAGGTCCCCAGGGTGTTCACCAAATGTATGGCAGTGGTGGCTGCTAACTTGAGAGGAGTATGAGTGTTTCTATATTTAGATGACTGGCTCCTCACTGCCCTCTCTGTGCATCACAATCAACAGTCCAGGGACTATTTGCTCCAGATTTGTCATTCACTGGGAATAACAATCAGTTATGCCAATTGATACTGACACCAGTACAGAGCCTGGAGTTTACTGGTGCACATCTGAATATGACAACACAAATTGCATCTTTATCAACTCATCACATAGACACACTCAGATCTCAGGTTCATCAGATTCTTTCCTATAGATCTCCTCCAGCCAGATTAATTTTTCAAGTGCTGGAGTCTATAGCACTAGCAATAGTCCTACTTCCTTTAGCACATTACTATATGTGTGTTCTTCAATGGACTCTCGCTGTCCAATCGTCTATTCTTTGACAACCCCTGTCCCTACCAGTTAAGCTTACACTAATTTGCAAACACCACATCCTGTGGTGGATCCAGTCGGAAGACATTTATCTAGGTTGACCCTTTTTTTTACTTCCCCCCAATAGCCACAGTGACTATGGATGCCTCCCGATTGAGGTGGAGGGGGCATTACGTGGGAAGGATGTTCCGAGGCACATGGTCCCCACAAGAGACCAATTTGCATATTAATGTCCTGGAAATGAGAGCAGTCCTATTAGTGTTGTTGGCATTTCAAGATGCTCTAGGGACTATTGTGATTCTGACTCACAGCATGTCTGTAGTCTGGTACATCATTAAACAAGGGAGAACCAGTCTTAGCCTCTCTGCAGAGAGGCTATGAGAGTGTGACAATGGGTGATCTCCAGCAACTGCTTTCTAATTGCAATGCACGTTGTGAGGAAAACCAGTATACTAGCAGGCAAACTAAACAAGTCCAAAAAATATATATATTCACCTAAGCGGGAATGAGATAGTGAGATGTGGGAATAGAAAGGTTTATTTTGTAACTAGTTATAATATTTTTAGTGAAAAGGTAGTAGATGTAATTAGATACTATTGGGATTTTCTTCTCAAAGGGAGTAATAGTGTAAAAAATGTATATAGATATCCTTTGATATCATATAAAAAAGGTAGAAATATTAAGGATATGATTATGCATAACAACTTTGAGTCCCCTAGTGAAATTATTCAGAGAAGGAGAAGTACTTATGGAACTGTCCCTTGTGGTGGCTGTTCCATATGTGGACATATATTGAGTTCTTTTGAAAGAATTTATGAAGTGAATTTTTCTCCAGTTGGTTATTTTACTTGTAGTACAAAAGGGGTGATTTATTCTATTTCTTGTAGTTGTAACCTATTTTATATAGGTGAAACTGAAAGAACTTTCAGGGTAAGGCTGCAGGAACACATTAGAGATGTTA
Source organism: Protopterus annectens (assembly GCF_019279795.1). NCBI lineage: Eukaryota > Metazoa > Chordata > Ceratodontiformes > Protopteridae > Protopterus > Protopterus annectens. Next base: position 949,968,402 of record NC_056746.1, on the reverse strand, counting down.
AAAGAAATAATGTGGAAAGTCCTGTAGCCTTTATTTTAATACAGTTCATGGAGGGGAATTATGTGATTTAAAAGCATGTGTCCTGGAACAAATTGTTGAAGATGATGAAACTGTTTTGAAGGATAAATTGCATTATAAAGAAACAGTTTGTATTGACACTTTAGCCCCTAGGGGCATGAACAAAGAATGCAATTGGAAAGTATTCTTGTAATTAATTGTGAGTTAATTATTTAATTGATGTATTTAAGTTATGTATAAAAGGTGTGTGTTTTTTTAGTGTTTTTGTACTCCTAGAAGACTGTGGCCGAAGCGCTAGAGAGATTGAATTTTTATTAAATCTGTTTCTCGTTAACTTGATTTTGCTGCCTTTTTCACTGTCCGAGTGGTATTTTTTGTTTATTTTTATCTTGTACTTTTTACCTTGTGGTATTGTAAACTAAACAGGTCCAGTCTGATGCCTCCTGAGTGGTATATGAGACAGTCAGTTTTGGAGAAAATTTTCCATCATCGGGGCCATCCTTGCTGTGACCTCTCTGCATCCCCTCACAACTATAAGTGCAGGAGGTATTTTTCCCTGATCTCCCCACAGGCATAACTAGATGTTTGGCCATCCATTCTTCTTTACACTTATCCCCCAAATTCCTTCAGAAAGCAATCTGGCTGAAGAGGTCAGTCATCCTCATTATCACCTTCTAGCCTTGAAAGGTGTGGTTCCACTTCCTTTGTTCTTATCTTTTTTATCCACCCTGAATACTGAACCCAATTCCAGATATTCTCTTACACCCCTCAGGGATGAGTCATCCCAGTATCCCAGCCCTCAAACTAACCTCATGTTATCTCCAGTTCCAATAATAGCCAGACAGCACAGGCTTTCTTCCCCAGTATGTACCATTCTATTTTCCTCACAAAAAGATTCTAGCAAGAAGGTTTACAAGAACAAGTGGAAAAGATTTTCCTTGTGGGCATTGCAAAATAATATGGATCATTTTTCTGCCCCCGTCTCTGCTGTTCTTGATTTCCTGGCTACACTTTTCAAAAAAGGAGCTAGATTTTCTACAATTAAACTACAACTGGCAGACATTTCAAAGGTTCATATAGGAGATAAAAATTATTCTTTGGTCTCTTCCAAGTTATGTAATGCTTTTCTCAAAGGCACTTTTCTCCTTAGACCTCCAATAAAGGATCCTTCACCTCCCTGGGATCTGAGTTTGGTGCTACAAGGTTTGACCCAGAGACCCTTTGAACCTTCAGCAAAAAATGATGTAAAACTCCTGTCATAGAAAACATCCCTTTTAGTAGCTATCACTTCTGCAAAAATGATTTCTGAATTCCAGGCTCTTTCATCAAAGACACCATATATTATTTTTCATAAAGGCAGAGTAACTTTATGGACAAATCCTTCTTTTTACCTAGAGTGGTCTCTGAATCTAACATTAATCAATCCATTCATTTACTGGTTTTCTTTCCAAATGTTTCAGGCAAGGAGAATATATGCTGCATCTCCTGGATGTGCACAGGCAGTTATGGTTTTATTCACACAGAGCAAAACAAATTAGAAAATCAGATCAGCTATTTGTATCCTTTTCATCCAAAAGACTGGGTTATCCAGTTACTAAAGTTATATTGACTAAATGGATAACTGATTTTATTTCTTGGATCTATTCTCAACAAGGCATTTCCTTACCAAGACCACCTAAAGCCCACTCAGCTAGAGCTATGGCCACTTCATCTGTCCTTTGGTCAAGAACTTCTGTCAATATTTGCAATGCAAATTTTAATAATATTAATTGGCTTAAGATGTTGTTACAATGTTTATGTATTCCCTTGAAAAAGGTTTTAGAATTTGTGGAAGGTTGGTTAGGAATGAAGTAGTTTTAATACATGGACAAAAAGCACATTAATTAATTCCTAATTCAGAAGTTGTTTTGATTGGATAAGGAATTTCAAACATATGTATAAAAGGTTGATTAGTTTTAGTGAAGGGTATCTGAAGAAGTCGATTTGTCTAGACGAAAACGCAATTCTGTTACAAGGCATTTATGTGTTTTTAGCGGTGTTCTTGGTAGATTTATTAATAAAAAATTGTTGCTGACATCCGTGGCTCCAGCAGTTTTGGCATCTTTCTTTTTTTGTGGTTTTACTTGTGCCAAACACCCTATTTTTGGTTCGTGAATATTTGCAATGCAGTCACACGGTCAAATGCTCATACCTTTGTTACTCATTACAAACTGGATGAAATATCCAGAAGTATAGCTGTCTTTGGCTCAGCAGTTCTCCAGAATATCCTTTCATGAGGTCCACCCAAGATTGACATAGCTGGGGACTCTGCCCCATTCATTGAGGAAAATGAAAAGGACAACATCAGATTTAAAAGTTATGTACTCACCATAACTAGGCATCTGTGTTGTTCATTTTCATTCTTCTTCAGCCTCCCCCATCCATCCCCCTTCCTAAAATCTTCTAGAGGAACCTGTTGGATTACTTATTGGAACGTACAGTTCCGGGTTTGAGCCCTGTTCTTTGAGCTATCCCTTTTGTTTTATCTCTCTTATGGGGTTATTATGGCAACAAACTCAATCTGAAGTATTGAGGTTGGATAGGGGCATTATGGGTAGAGGAAGGAGCTTGAGAGTTGCATCCAAAGTCTAAAGTACACATCCTAGTTGGATCTAAGAACTGGATCCGTAACCCATTCATTGAGATGAAAATAGACAACACAGATGCCTAGTTATGGTGAGTACATAACTTTTAATTTTACCAAGGATGAATGGCAAATTAAGATAGCAGACTGTACATTTGCACCCGAACCTCATACATCATTTAAGAATCAGAGACAGTTTGCTATTGATTTTATGATATACATACAGAAGCAATTATTGTTTTCTAATCTCTGGCAACTGGAAAAATCAATGATATGCAGCTTTGCATCTTCTGTAAAAAGAACTGTAGAACCAAGACCTAGACAATGGAGAGAAATTTGCCCCAGTCATTCACACTGTATAACCAAAAAACTATGTTTTCAACTAATTTACCATGCTTATTTTAAAATATTTTTCCTACATGGGAAGATTTGTTGACCCAGTAGATGCCTTAGTATTCCTCAGGAATTGAATTGCTTTGGACAGGATTCTGCGGGAATAGAATTGCTTTGGACAGGATTCTTCTGTGGAAGATAGTAGAAAGTTTGCTTCCAGTCTGGTTGAAGACAGTGGATGAAGTAAAATGTCTATGTAATATTTTCACATTTAAAAAGATAATGAAACACTGAGAAAAGGAAGCACTAGTTCTGAAGCATCCAAACAAGATATCAGTGCAGCCTTTTGCAACTACTGGTGAAGATCCTCTCTAGCATGGGCTAACTGAATTGGTATGTAATAACTTCCCCCAGGATTTAATAAAATCTGTGTGGGCACAGTGTAGAGCCTAAACAGAATGTGTCCATGTACACTGCCATGGTTCCACCTTGGCAGCACACCATGTATATTAATGATGGCGTGCTGCCGAGAGAGATGAGGAACATGGATATTGAATCAGTGTAGGTAGAGGTGTAGTGGCTACCCATGGCTGCAGATGAGTGTGAGGGTCTCTAGAATGCTCCCTGCCACTGTTGTAATGTTGTGAAGTGTGTCAAATGTATATTTCATTTTTATGATTTATGTTTTTTTTTTATTTTTTTTTAACTGCATGTTTGCATGGCGCAGAGCGCAGCAATGCCACGCTGTGCTCACATATAGACAGCTGGCACCTGGCAGACATCTAAATATAGAAACCAGATGTAATTAATTATCATAATTAATTTTTTTTTGTTAAATTTAAGTTTGCACTGAGCAGTGCAGAGTGCAGCAGAGCCGAGCGGAGCTCATACGTACATGGCAGACACTTGCCAGACATCTAAAAATTTAAACTGGATGTAATTAATTATTTATAGGTGTGTTTAAGCATGTTTGCACAGTGCGGTGCTCAGCAATGCTAACAGGTAGCCTAGTAGTATATGTGTAGATATACTAGTTTTTATAACATGCAACTAGCTGCATGGGTAGAGTTTCAGCCTTCTCTGGAGTAGATCCTGGGTTCAAGCCCATAACAGGCAGAATATGACAGTAAATTAATGTAATTTTTTTTAAATTTTATGAAACTATTGTGAATTTTTGCACTGCTGTGCTCTGCTAAGCACTACTTATTTATGCTAAGCAGTGCATAAAAGTGCTAAATGTTTGCGCTGTGCTAAGCCTCACTAAAACCATGGTTCTGCAAGTTTTCGCACTGCTCGGCTTTGCTTATATGGTTTGTGAGCTGCTAAGCATCACCGCACTTTTCCGAATGTTGCTGAATGATGTGTAAGGGAGGGAAAACAGCCTATATTAAGCCCAGAAGGTGGGGATTCTGCAACAGCCATTGGAGTTCAATTAACCGTTGGTATGGCTAGTGGTGTTGGTGAAGGTGTGTGCTTTTGGGTGGGGCATTCAGGAGTCCAGGGTCATGGTCAGGCTCCTTGTTAAAAATAATGAACCCCGGCTGATGCAGGGTGGATTCCAGGGTTCAGAGTGTAAAGCGGAGGCCTGGAACCATTCGTTCACCATTTTGACAACTTAAAAAGGAGAAATAGGGGAACCCTGGACTCCTGGGTTCAGGAAGCTCAAGATGGGTATGCTCCACAAGTATGTAAGTATTTCTTCCTCTGTCTAACCAAAATGCAAGCTGAATGTCTGCAAAATTGGTATGCATAATGTTGTACTTCTCTCCCAACAGCTGCAACTGAGAGGGCTCACAATGTCGAGTCCCATGCTGGACACCTGGCCAGCTTGTGCTGTGAGTGTGGTAAGTATGGATTTAGTATGCTAACTGTACTGCAATAAGCAAGAAAGAGTTAAGCATTCACTGCAATAAAGTGTACACAAGAAAAACTGTAGCGCAATAAATGGGCATGTAGAACTGTAGTACAATAAATGGGTAATTAGAGCTATAGAGTTATAGTGCAATAAATGAACAATAAGAACTGTATTTCAATAAAACAATAACAATACCAATAATAGTAAGAAAAATATTGTTCAGCAGGATTGTGTTGTCAAAACAATTGCAGTAGAGCTCAAGTGGAACACTATAACTGTAGCCAGCAAATATAATGGCCTGCAAACTGTATTGCTTAACTTATAGTACTTCCAAGGCTATCACCAGGCCAGTATCAGTCACATAATGCTCTCTCTTCCTTAGTCATCAGGTACTAAAGGTATATGAGTGAGGCAGCCCAGTCCATGGGCAGATATTGTGTGTGGACTTCACAGATATTTCCAACCAATAATAATAAAATGTGTTCACTGGCATTGTTGATTCTAAACTACAGCTTTTTTCATATATGCACTATGGTTGTATTCCATTCATGTGTGTTCTAATGTCACTGCAGTCTAGTATAACACTGTAATAGTACTAGAATGCCAGAGGCATGTCCTGCAACTTGTATTGCTCACTTCATACTATAGTTTCAGGTGATCTCCAGGTAAGTATCAGTCACTCAATAGTCAGCAGTGACTCAGTAGCTCAGTCTGTTAAATGCATTGTATGTGATACATTTTGCTACAAACAGTCTTGGGTTTGAATCCAGTAGTATGTATAACTAAATTTTCAGTATCAGTCAAGTAATTCTCACATTTTCTCTCTCAACAAGAACACAACAAATATATGGGTGAGGTAGTCCACATTATGAGCAGATATTGTTTTTTTAGATTTTGCAGAATGTTAAAATCAATTCTGAGAATGTGTTCATTAGCATCGTTGATTCATAAATAAAGCTATGTTATCCCAGTATGGCTGTATCCCTTGCATGTCTGTACTAAGTTGCTGCAGTCAGTTATTACATTATTTGTAGATGTCCCCTTCAGTCATGGCTATTGGGTTCTACTCCCATGCCTGCCAACTAAGGCATGATGCCGTCTAGTTTACTTACTCTTCACAAACATGCCTCTCAAGTGTCACAATTTCTCATAATATAATTAAAACTGCCTAATCTGTCTGTCACATGATTAGCAGATAAATTATTACCTGGAATGCAATGTATTACCAAATCCATTTACAGAACACCTGGGTAGTTATATAAGTCCACATTATGTGAAACTGTTCTGTGCAGTGGTATACCTGCATTTGTTATTGCTTGGCCTATACTGACCCATGCTAACAGCTTGAGATGTATGTACATGCTACATCAGTTATAGGAGAATTATAGGCAATGTACTGAAACCTGACACTAAACACCTGTAGAGTATTTCTTATCAGTGTTTTCAGGAATATAATCTGTAATGTCAGTAATGGAATGTTTTTCTATCTCTGACCACCCATTATCTTCATTTATTTATTACTGTTATGTTTTACTATGATTTAATATTAACACATTTTGTTAAACTAACTATATTATGGAAAATGTGATTGATTATTGTTATGTTGTATTATGATTTAATAATATAGTTTGTTAAACTATATTTTAGAAAATGTAGTTGATTATTATGTTTTATTATGATGCAATATTAACATATTTGGTAAACTAACTGTTTTGTTAGACCCTATGGTTTACTTTGTACTGGCATGCTGTTACCATACTGTTATGTTACTTAATGTTGTGTTGCACATAACATACATTAACATGTATTTGGATGAATAAATATGATGTTTGATTCTGTTAATACTAACAATGGTTAGGTTATTACTAAGTGTAAGTTATTGCTATATCTCATTTACCACAACACGTCAAGGTAGGCCGGTTCAGGCTGATCCTCCTACCTTGCCTCAACCGGCCGTGGCACCGAGTCCAAACACGTCTGGGACCCAGATGGGTGGTGCCTCCTCTGCTGCCCTTACACTACCTGTGGCTGGCCCCCCTCTGGGAGTGGAGGCAGAGGGGGAGTTGTCACCGGGCAGAGCTGCCGTTCGCAGTGTGCAGGATAGTCCACCATGGTGCCCAGCCTCCAGCACAGCCACCCTTGGGACAGTGATGGAGCAGTACCGACAGTCCCATGGGTGTGGATGTGAGTCACACTGCTGCCATCTGGAGGCATATGGAGCTCAGATTCCACAACACCCACCCTATCCAAGGTGTTCACCCATGTGTCACACACTGCACCTGTCTGCTGTCTTGTCTACTTGAAAATGCATCCTCATCTACTTAACTTACCCCCCACATGTACCTATGTCCCTTTCCCAACGTTCCACTCTCACCTTAAAAAAAATAGGCACCTGTCCCAAAATAAAATTTATCACCTAATACTTAGCTCTCTATTTCACATGCATGTCCACTGGACACATGTAATTCAGTCCAGTTGGTTTGACAATGTAGTTATGTTGTCCTCACACCTCTCTCTGGGATTTCAGAATCCCAATTCATCTACAAATTCTGTCAAAGTGCACAGTTGTTGCTGTACAAGAAATGGATAGTTATGGTTCTTGCCTACACCCTTCCTGCACATCCCTCCCTGCCTTTCACTCTGTTTTTCCTGCTGCTTGCCCCCATTTTACCACTTTCCTATCTCCCTTTTTTCTTTTCTTTATATTTTTACGGCGTCACTGTGTGACACAATGCATTGCTCAGCTTCAATAAGCTCAGCTAAATAGAGCTATAATGACTATATGTATTTCTAACATTGCAAGACACGTACAAAATAAACACCTCTGCCATATTTCGAACCCATTACACCTGCAGCACACTGCATTAACCTGCCATGCCACGCAACTCTTAATTAAAACAGGTGGTTTAAACAAAACATAGTAATTGCCAATTACATTCATTAGGCATGTGTCAGTGGAGCTGCGCACCATGCCGCACTGTGCAACCTGGAATAAAAACTAATGGAAAAAATGGAAGTGTACCTTGGACTCTGGTGCAATAGTACACCACTAGACAGCCAAAGACATGATAATGAACGTAACTGAGGCCTGTGATAGCAGGTAAATATGACCTTTTATCAGGAACATGTAGAAAGTCACCTGTTAAGGCATTCATGTTAAAATACATATTCATCTGGGCCTCTGGTACAGAAATACATCCATATAAAGCCATGCACACATGGATGAATGCAGAAAATGTTTGTCACAGTCTGTATGTGTGCACATATATCTTGCAAATACACCTGCTGTAGTAGTGACTCAGTAGCTCAGTCTGTTAAATGCTTTGCATACAGTACATTTTGCCACACACACTCCTGGGTTCAAATCCAGTGTTGTTTTGCATTTCAATTACATTATTGTGAAGACAGCAATTAATGAATGTCCCATGCACTTATTATCCACACAAAGCACTGCAAATTAAATAACTGCTTTTCAGTGCTGGAAGTCTCTGGCCTGCAGGTAGGACACACTTTACATATCTGTATAGCATTACTATATGTCACCTAGTACTGTGTTATTGACACAGTTGCCTAACATATGTACATTAAACGCATGCCATAACTGGAGTGTAAAAGGTACTCTCACTCTGGCTCTGCCTCTACAACAAGGCTGACACAGATAAACCTACAGCTTGTTTTCCTCCAAAGTGTTCACACTCTCTGCCTTTGTCTATTACCTGCAGAAGAAGCTGCAGCCTGTGGTACACACAGCTCTATGTAAATGTTTCTGCTGCACACCTAACCTCTGTAACAATGTAGTCTCCTCACCCAGTAATGTCCATCTCAACAGCTAAGAAAGGGGCCCAGTTCTACATGAAAGCCTTATATATTGCACAGTGTTTGCATGCCATTGGCTAATGATAGTGCAACTCAAGTGTTTTGGCTGCAATTAGCATATCAGAGTCACAGACTGGTTTAGAGGCAATTACCTGCTAATGAGAAGCATGTTAAAATGCAAGCAGCTGGCTATGGGCAAACATTCTGTATGAGACTTTCCTCACACAGAACACACCTTTGCCAGACATTACTACTAGCACATATCAGTAGAGGAGTCCTGCACTCCACCAGGTATGTAACTGTTTTTTGTGTATAACAGAATGCAGATGGGAGGATAGAGGTATGGGGAATAGAGATTACAGCATTAAGCCTGTCTTAGACCTGTGGTAATGACATGTCATTGATAAACTGCTGTCCAACACATACAGGGGATGTACAATATATCAGGGTTGCATTGTCTTTTGCCATTGTGGCACACCGGTGTTGTTGGAGTGTCCCTATATAGTGATCATAATAGCACACTGCTATTTGCCTGGCACTGGCCTTATGACATATTATTGGGTGGCTGGCCTTAAGGGACACATCACAGTAGACTGGAGCATTGCGTGTATGATCATACAGCAGAATCTCTCATAGCACACAGGGAACTACCTCAGTAATGATACTATCTCTATTGTATCCACACACGTAGTATGTTGTCACACTGTGGGGTATTACATGTGTGAACAAGGAGTGGATAGTGCTGGCCATTTTGTTCTTGCTGTATCTGTACATAGTGGACATCCATGTATTTGATCCAGTAATTTGTTTCCCTTTTGGTGTTTTTCAGGACTAATGTATTGTAGATGGTATGCCCCCTTCTAAGATGCGGAGAATGACCTAATACTTCAAGGACTACGGCAGCATCATCACATCCTCCTATCCAGGGGGAGGCATAACAGGGAATAGTGCACTGTGGGCAGACCTTGTCTGGGATGCGAATGAGACTGACCACCAGGACAGGACATATTAGCAGGTTCGATACCATGCTACAGAAATGGTGAATGCTGCATGACAAAGAGCAGCTGATGTAGCCAGGGATCATGCTGTTACCAGTGGAGGGCCTGCAATGGAACAACCACTCATGACCACTGAGGAATTCCTGGTGAACCTAGGGACACATGACAGCTCCCAGGCATCCAACACACCATACATTGTGGAGGTGGGTGCCACAGTGTCCACATCAGAGGAGCCTGCAGGTAAACTTACTCTGATCACCATTGCAATACTATAGCAGTCATCCTGTCAGGCTGTACATACCTTTACTTGGGTGTCAGATCTATTTGCTGTGGGGAGGGGATGCTCAGTTGTACACCACTCATACTCAGAATGTCACCAATACATCAAGTGCACAGTAGCTACTGTACCTGTGAGATATATGCTGGCATTACCTTGTTGTGCTGCAACATGCGGTGGTACTGACATTAACTCACCCTCACCCTTTTTCAAATCCATCAGGAGTTGCCCAAGGCCATGGTCCTACTCCTGGTAAGCTTGATACTGTTTTATTATGGAACATACATATGCTATTAAGGTTAAGGCCAGGATAATTCCATATGCACACTTGTGTGTAACCAGAGTAGAATGTTTGTATGCTCTAGTCTGAAACAGTTACCTACGTTTCCTAGAGTGGGTAGTCACAGGAGTGTAGTTCAATGAGCTGAACACTTTTGCAGTTATAGTTCATAGTGAATAAGCCTCCTGGTGTACATGAGGCAATTAATCCGACATGCCTTGTACAAACCGAAAGGTCCATGGTATATACCTTAGGCAGTGAAACTTGTATTTGTATATATTTGTTAAGATAGGTGTGCTGAGTTTTATGTGTTATTTTATCAGGTATAGTGTAATACTGCATACCTTACAGCGGTAGCATTGTTACGTCACAGCAAGAGGTTCTCCTGTTCGATTCTCGGCTGGAATGCCTTCTGTGTGGAGTCTGCGTGTCCTCCCTGCGGTCGAGTGGCCTGCAAAAGGCATGCGTGAATGGGTGTGCCTCCGCTGAAGGCTGGGCATCAGGCTGGCAACTTGGAACCATAAAAAGCATCTGCCAATCATTAGCGGATCGGAGTTCCGCTGTGGCGATCTATAACCGGAAAAAGACAAACAACAACAAAAGTGTAATACTGTATACCTAAAAGGTACATTGTATAGGTCAAGTTTCACTTGATGTACCTGAAGCTCTTTTTATAAAGGGCTTGAATGGAATGTGTATTTTGTTGTGAGGAAGTCTGCTGTGCATGAAGGCGGAGATGAGAAGATGTGAGACTGGTAATGCAGTTGTGGAACCTCATTATTATGACTTTTTGTGGATTTTCCATACATAATAGTGCAAGTAGTAATTTACTGCCTTTGTCTTGGTTTCCGCAGGTGACTAAGGTGGTTGGGGTCTCTCCCCCACACAACCTGATATCAGTGTCTCTTCAGACTCTGATAATGATGGTTGCCACAGTGAGGCACAGGTAGGGTTGTTGGGGGCTGAATCTGTCCCAGAGGTTGACATTCCTCTTCTGCCCCCATTGTCACCATGCACAATCAGTATGCCCACACATACCCAGTCCTCACATGCCTCAAATATTGGATAGTCAGAGGTTGGAGACATTGAACAAGCCAGTGTAGTGACTATGGCTTCAGTGTAGACACTGGCCATAGTCAGAGATCTGGTGAGGTCCCACACAGATGGATTGACAGGGGTGCTCATAGGAGGACTGCTGTCTTTCCAGCACCTGTTACAGGTGTCAAATCATGGGTCACTTGGCGCATGTTTTGGGATATCATGGTGGCAGAGGCATGTTCTGAATGGAACACTAGATGTGTGCTAAGGATTATAGATGCAGCACAGTCTGGCATCTGTGACTGCCTCCACTGCATTGGGAACACCCTGGATTGGCTCACTGATGAAGTGGACAGACGGCGGGCTGAGACAATGTCTGTCTTGGACCGCACAGTATCTGTGCTGGAACGTGTGGTTGGAGTTGGGCGTCGGACCCGTGGATGTAGGTCAGCAACACCATCTGCTGAGAGTCCACGTGGCCGTGCACAGTTACGGTCCCATAGTGGCAGTACATCCAGGGTTACAGAGGGGAGTGCGCTGTTCACAACACAATGTGGCAGGCCATGGGGATGTGGTTCTGGGTAGCCCTGCAGGGGACACATTCCCAGCAGGCAGCAGTCACCATCAGGTACTAAGACATCTGACCTTGGGCATGGTGGTGCCGGTGTAACTCCTGGCAGAGCCAGTTCCCGTGTTCAGGGCTGGAGACGGTGAAGTGTCAACTCAACCATATACGGTCCAAAGCTGTCCAACATACACACATGTAGGGCTAACACTGAGCTTGTCTGAGCACATGCACACATTCACACACAACTGTCACAAGCAGGTCACCATGTAACCCACTCCCCTTCCTGACTCAAACACATGCTGACCATCATTAGGACCAGCCTAGGCATCCAGCACCTCCACACATCACCCTGTACAAGTGATGATACGTGTGCCATATCCCTATCATACTTCCCATCAATGCAGGAGAATGAAGCTATGTGTCTGATGCACAGGGTGACTATATTACTTGGCATGTACTTGTGTAATGCAGTATTGTTTTTCCATGCCACTTGTAGTGGTCAACAACATACACTGTATGGTGGCATGTGTCATGAGAATGCAACATACTTTTGTGGACCTTATTTTGCATGATTTTGTACTGGCGGTATTGTTACACAATGACAGGTATGTCACAGGCCTGCACATGTTTCTGTTCCAGGAGACTGGGGGATAACCTATGGGCACACGGCAGCAGTGAATCAGCACAGCATGGCATGACATGGCAGCATAGCAGAAATAAGACTTCAGCAAGGTACAGCAGTATACGTGCATAGCTCCATAGATTCAAATCTGTATGATAGTCTAGCAAGGACGAGGTGGTGGTCAGCTTACTCATGCATTCATAATTTGTGATAAGGTCTGCTACAGGGCAAGGTGTGACCTTGCTGGAGTGCATATGCTGCCTATCTGTAGGGAGCATAGTAGATGGATGACTCACTGTAAGGACATTAACCTACTAAGTGACATTAGTACTACATGCTTGTGGTTGACATTTGTCTAGCAGACATAAACACACCCTTGAAACAGACCCTGCCTAATGGTACACAGAGCACCTCAGTGCACCTCAGTACATGATGTCTGTTTGATTGGCTGGCCAGCCGTCATCTCAACTCACAGCATCTGGCCGAGTCCCTCTTGGACTGGGGCAATATATGCTGATCCTGTACCATGGGGTATACAGATGTCTCTGATTGTGAGGGCTGTATGGCCATTATGCTAGTTAAGTTCACATGTCCTATGGCTCCATAGCATGATGTATACTGCTGTAACAGCCTCACACACACATGGCCACATTCAGGCTAGCATCACTTCCACTCACTGCATACATGAGACGCAAAGGCACACACGTACTGCAAGTTGGCTGTATGTAGATTAGAACACTTACATATGTACTGGTACACACTACAGATTACAGTACCCAATGCACACAACACAACTCATGTCTGCTAGTACTATCAGTTTAGAACATATAATGCTTGTTGATATCAGCAAGCCTTGTTGTGGTCAGTCATTGGGGAGCCACATCACCCACTTACAAGTGAAATGCTACAAAACCCTAACTATGTCTAAGTTACAAAGGTTATTATATGTATGCCATATGGATATACACACACACCATGTTGGGCTGCAAGATTAAAACCCCTTCCTATTTAGGCTTATACACTATAGATCACAGTACTTATTGCATGGGACAAGGAAGCCAGCAGCAGATCAAAAGCGAGATGCAGTGAGATTAGAACCCCTACCTATCTAGGCTTATACACTATAGGTCACAGTACTTATTGCATGTGCCACAGGTTAAGTTTACTGCATATGTGATTGCAGGCACATTACTTGTGCATTAAACAAACTAGGCTAGTGTTGAACAGCATTTGTGGCCTGCAGAGTGATATTGGTTCTTACTGTTATCAGCATCTAGTATTCTAGCAGTAAGATAACTGTTGCTATCCTAGCTATGTGTGTACAGTTACCAGTATGGCCATATGTGGCTGCTTGCAGTTAGATAGGTGATACTGTGGTCAGGGACAATGTGCCCTGTCCATACATGCATTGACAACATTATACATTACACCACCTGCTCACCTGTGTCTGTCTACATGGTGACATCCAGCAGGCATAGGGGTTTGTAGGTAAGTGGATTATGTGCTGTTGTGCCCTTAGTTTGGATCCTTTAAGCAACAGTATGGCTGTGTGATAGTGCAGTTTACTCATTATTATTAGGGTATGTCAGACAATGTAGACATCCACAAATATATTTCTGTATATAACAAGGATGTATATATAAATGTAACTGTGTGTGTGTGTGTGTGTGTGTGTGTGTGTGTGTGTGTGTGTGTGTGTGTGTGTGTGTGTGTGTGTGTGTGTGTGTGTGTGTGTGTGTGATATGTATGTGTGTTATGTAGATATGGGGGGAGTCTATGCATAATTTTAATATATATATATATATATATATATATATATATATATATATATATATCAGTATATATCCATTTGACACTACATAGCGATAGATATACTGTGCATGTGAGAGAGAGAGATACTGACAGACGGATATGTATACATACAAGTCTGTATGTATAGACATTTATACATAATGGCCCATTTCAATGAAGGGCCAGCAGAATTGCATTCATTTTTACAAAGTGTACGGGCATGCCCAGTGGGACTGTCAGGATGTATAGGTTCATAAGTGCGTACTAGGCTAATGGCCCTGGAGCCTTTACAAGCCTAGCCCATAGAAGTGCCCTGGCACCTGATGTTAGTTCTCAGTGCCTCTGCAAATCAAGCTCAGTTTACCCCATTGACTCTGACAAATTAACTCACAGCATATTAGCATGCTTACACCCCCCAATCACCTCCAACTCAGTCAAAAGCACTGTCCAAGAGTCAAAAACATTATCTCCATAGGCTATGACAATGTGCAATGTTGTCTTCTTGCCAGCACCAAAAACTGCCTGATCAACTCCTTATCACCGCTCTTTAACCTGTTTCTATGCTGGATTTATGCCAGAGACTTGAAGAACTGCTGGAACAACACACTCCACAAAGGGGGAACCACAACTGGCACTGGCAACTATAGTGTTAACCACACTAACATTACTTGTAAGTTATTCACTTCAGAAGCTCTAAATACTGAAATCTCAAATTTCAGTATCTCACGCCTAAGAAGTCGAATCCATACAACAACAAAAACTGAAAACCATGAAATTCAAAGCCTCGAATATCGGTGGTTTTGAATTTTGCGGTACTACACACACACACACACAGACACACACACACACACACACACACACACACACACACACACACACATACACACACACCATTCTCCACACAAACACACACAATCTGACTACTAGATGAAAGCAGGGGGGCAAGCTCCACTGCACCCCACACCAGCCCTACTTAAATATTCTCACTCCAAGGTCGCACTACATGCAAACACACACAAAACACCACCATACAAGCTACATTCTCGCATACACACATCACAGCAACAAAACACACTGCACATACCATAACCCCTACCCAAATCCCTTAACACACACACACACACACACACACACACACACACACACACACACACACACACACACACACACACACACACACACCTGAATACATGAGCACAGCGGATGTTTAGAAGTGCGAAATTAAAAACCTCTGGTATTCGAGGTTTTGATTTTCGCGGTTCTGAATTTTCGCTATTTTGTGGATTCAGCTTCTTGGGTTCAAGATACGAAATTCGAGATTTCAGTATTTCGAGCTTCTGAAGGGAACCCCTTGTAAGGCAATGTAGCATATCATGGGCGTTAAATAAGGATATAGGCAATTTTCAAAACTTGGACTAGAACCAGTTTAGGTTTGTTAAATGCAGATCCTGCCTCTCGAGTCTGGTGGACTTTTGTGCAAGTCACCAAAGCATTAAACTTTGGTAAATCAGTTCACATAGCATACCTGGACTTGGCCAAAGCCTTCCATACAATTGCAGACATTGGCATTATTGATAAGAGAATCAGACGTCTCAACCTCTTACAATAGAGACAACAATTTATTTTATTTAACATTCATTTACTGTGGAAGTCTGAGCGGGCTAGTTACCCATTTTGAGTGGCGGCCCAGGGAGAAAAGTGCCACATAAAATCACATAAGGACACATAGTAACAGTACAAAAGTTAACAGTCAGCAAAATTATACAGATCATAGAATTAAGCATTGTACACAGTGGAATTGCAACTCAATGTTTGTCAAACATTTGAAAACGTACAAATGTTGTCATCAAAAGTTCAATTTACAGAGAAAGTGGAAAAACAACAACAGTGTAGAAGGTGGAGAGGAGTCATAGTTCAACCTGGTGAGGAACAAGAGCAAAGCCAGTTGTGATTTAGATGGTTCTTTAGCAGGTTTTTTTACAGAGCTGAGTTGGTTGTGTTTAGTATGTTCTAAGGGTAGAGATCCATGTTTTAGAGATGTTATTAGAATATAGTGGGTCTCCAAAGCTGTTTGATTTTGTTAACTTTTAGCAGTAGTTTTCAGAGGATCATAGGATCATGCTGTTGAAGTGAATTTGAACTAGGTTCTGTAAGGCTGGACATTTGTCAGGTAGGTAAACTATGGAGTGGGTTAGGGTAAGTTGGGTTAAGGTTAGACGGTTCGGAAGTTCTAGCCGTTTGAGTTGTTTCAGAGAAAGACAGTGATGGGTTCTTTAGGGCAGGTTGGAGGAGGTAAATCTGGCTATTTTTTGGTAGCAAGATTTGAGTTTACCTAAGTCGGTTTTCTTGAGGTTTGCGAGTATAGCAGAGGCATAAAGTAAGGTGGATAGTAGGTGGATCCTGGCGATTGCTTGTCTGGAGGAGTTGGTTAAGTAAGGCTTCATTCTTAAGAGAACCTAATTTAATGTGGGTCTTTTTGATGGAATGTGATATGTGCTTGAATTTTAACTTATAAGTAGCAGTTTAGTTTTTGGGATGGGTTCATTTATAGTGTGATTGGATGAGTTGATGTTAAAGTCCTGGTTAAGGGAGTTTGTTTTGTGACGGTTGTTGGGAAACAGCATTAGTTTGGTTTTGTTGGCATTTAGGATGAGCTTGTATTTATCTAGGAAATATTCAATGGCAGAAAGATTTTTGGGTAACTTCTTGTAGTTGTGATAGGTTGGGTGCAGTGCAGATAACAGTGAAGTCATCTGTGTACTGGATAATGGTAGCGTGGTTAGTTGCCATGTGCAGATTAGAACTAAGAAGAGTAAAGGCACAAGTATCAAGCCTTGTGGAACATCTACTGTTATTATAGGAAGCAGGGAGGAGAGGTCATCATGCCATATGACTGCTTGATGGGTATCAGAGATGTCATTTTGGAACCAAGAGGGTGTTTTTAAATACAACAAGGGATGCCAGTTCTTGTATGAGCTGCTTGTTGGACACTGTAAAATGTCATCGGCATATCTAGTAATACCGAGGTGACCATTTAGCCATTTAGTTGATTAACAATATTGGTGAATTTCAGCAGCACAGTGGTGGTACTATGACCTAGTCAAAATCAGTGTTGTGCTTTGGCAAGGAGGTTATTGGTTAGTAGGTGCTGCATTAGTTGTGAGTGGATGCATTTTAAGATTTTAGAAAGCAGAGATAGTATGGATATAGGTCTATAGTTGGAGAGTTCTAAGGAGGAGCCCACTTTATGTAGGAGATTTTTCCAAATTTTAGGTATGTACTCCAGTGATAGATCTACTTATCGGTATTGATACTGGGAAACAGATTACAGTGGCTGCTAATTTGAGGTAGTCATTTGGTAGTTTGTCAGCATCAAGAGTTGTAGGTTTTAGTTTGCTCAGTAATTTTTTTATTTTACCTATTTGGATGGGTTGGAGGGAGAGTGTGGTAGGGGAGTCAGTGATAGCAAGAAGAGTGATTTGACATGGGCTATTTTTGTTTATAAGTGAGAGAATGGAGTTTATGAAGAAAGAGTTAAAGTCGGTTGCTATACTTTTTTCTGAGTTTTTGGTATTTGGAGAAGGGGTGGAAGTATGGCCTGGATGAACAAGTTGTTTGACAGAACCCGAGAATTTTTGTGGGTTATCTTGATGCTTGTTCTGCATGTTTGTACAGGACAGTATATCTGCTCTGATTTGTTTTTGCAAACAAATCTTAAGTGATGGTAGTTGTTGAGGGAGGCTTTGGTTTTATTGAGCCATTGGCAGTAATTAGATTTAGATCTTGTGTCTTATAGAGGCCAGCCTGTTTAGTATATCTAGAAATTTGTCAAAATATTCGACTTGCGCATCTGATGGGAGATATTTTAAATGGAGACCAATTACAGTTATGGAGTAATTGTTTAAAGGTGTATGTGGAGAAATTTTTTGTATTACATATTTCTTTGTAAGATGTTCTTGTAGGAGAGAATTACAGTGCCTTAGAAAGAAGGTTAGTAATGCAATGTGACTCCAGGCCACACCTACCTGTATCCCAGTCCGGGATTTTGTATGTTAGCGACATTAACATCCACCCCTGTTTCTGCAGTACTGCACTTCACTCAAAATGTCCACAGCATTCCCCAGCTGTCTGCTGTACTAAATATGTGACTGAGGTTGGTAATGTTACACCACCAACAGACTGACAGTCTGCATACCTCTCAACTGTCCTGATTTTCACAAAATGTCCAAAGTTTTGTCTCATATGTTTGGTCTGTTTCTTACACATTTGTGGTCTTTCTGGTGCTTTATTGAATGTTGACATCAATACATTCTGGAATGGGTATCAGTTGTCCCATGTGGATGTTAAGTCTGACCAAATAGCCTACTATATTTCCTTGCATAATGGCAGCAGATCCATACATATGATACCTTATTATAGTAATTCTTATAATTAGTGTGTAGGTTAGAGACTTACCTTGAGAATGCAGCAGTTGACACAACTGTAGTTCATGGCTGACTATGTGTGATGCAAGTGTTACACAGCCAATACATGGATAGGTACAGGTTGTGTGGGTTGCCTGGCATCAGCTATTTTAATATATATATATATATATATATATATATATATATATATATATATATATGAGTAGGAGTAAGGTATCAGTCCCTGGGTCCCTAGGTTGTCAGTGAATGTGCTATGCATTGTCTCTTAGCCAATGCCAGAGCATAATGGGCACGCCTATGTCTGCCTACAAAGACATCATCAGGGAGCTCCTCCTCCGAGTCCTCCTGTGAGTGTGGCTGTGGTGAACTAGGTACTGGTGGGGGGACTGTGTATCCCTTCCCTATGCTGATCCTGTTGCAGCTGCTTCCGGAGGATCATATTGCATAGCATGGCACATAATGTGAACATATGTGCACATGTGGCTGGAGAGTACTGTAGGGCTCCATCTAATATATTGAGGCACTGGAACCATGACTTCAACAACCCAAATACATGCTCTATGATGTTTCTAGTTTGTGCGTGTGCCTCATTATGGCATTCATCCGTGGGTGTGTATGCATTTCTGATGGGTGTGATCATCCGTGGTTCTAGTGCATAGCCAGCATCCCCCACTAAATGACCGTATGGGATATCCCCCGTAGCAAACATCTGGTACAGCTATAATGCATGCCAGATATGACAGATGTGATAACTGCCAGGGCTGTCAGCACACATATTCATGATAAAGCCCTGGGCATTGCACATGACTTGGCAGTTGATGGAGTGGACACCTTGCAGTTGACGTAGATTCTATCCTCCTCACTGAATGGTGCCTTGATGTGTATATGAGTGCAATCTATGGTACCCAATACCTCAGAGTAGTGTACTGTACAGTAGATGTATTGCATATTGTTGGCCTTCGCCTCAGGGGTGAGGGGAAATATATGTGCTCACTGATATGTGGTAGCATGGAATCCAGGAACTGTTGGAGTACCCTGGATGCTGATGCCTATGATCATGTCCCCAGTTGGTCTTTGGAAGGTACCTGTGGCTATTATCCTAAGGGCTACACTTACCTTTGTTTCACTGGGATGGGTTCTCCTCTGTTGGCTCTGGGCCTGAGTTGAAGGCGGCAGAGCTCAGTAAATTCTTGTAGTATGTCCCTGTCCACCCTGTTGCACTCTACAATCTCCTGTTCATGTAGCTCCTGGAAGGTTACCCTGGGGCTGAACACTCTTCTCCTTCTCTGCCTAGGCCTATTGTCAGTAGCAGCAGCATTGACTTCAGCATCTAACACATACAGATTTAGCAGACCTGCAGCAGCCCCTAGCATTCTTTCAGTTAAAATTTCCAAGTCTGTACTCCAATGGTGCAGACTATGGGGGAAAAATCAGATTGTAGGGTCTATGCATACTTTATAGTGCTCTACTGTAGGTGCTGCCTGAATTATTGGCTTCCTATGAAGCATTGCACCTGCCTAATATATCACTGACATTTAATGGCCCTAGCTTAAGTTAAGCAAGGCTCAACACTAATTAATACCTCATTGGCCTTTTAGATACTCTGAGCACTGTGGCACATCACGCAAACGCATGCCCCACAGGTAAACAATGCTTAGTAGTCAGTGCACACACCCCCAGACTCACGCGCTCAGCATAGAGGTGCACCATGCAAACAGGAGCAGCTATGCTCCAATCAGCTTTGAAGTTAGTGGACACACCCTCTCCTGATGTCAGCTATCTCTTCTGTGGACACTAATATGGTTCTCTGCCTGCACAGAGGGGATCTGCAAACACAATTATCCCATTATGCTATTCATTAACTCCACTCAATAATTCCACCTCATTTGCATAGGGATCCATGCTCACAACCTGGATACTACATGCTTCCAAGCCCTTCCACTTTAGCAACAGCACCAATGCACCATTGTAGATACTGCATTCAGGGTCCTGTAATACATTTCTGTTTCATGATACTGATATTTAATTTTTTTCAAGTTTTTTTTTTTTTTAATGAGGCATGTCTGGGCACTGCGGTGTGCTGAGCAAACATGCCAATATTATTAAAAATGTATTTTAACATATTTACTGTAAGTTTTGGAACTCACAGAGGATAGTTTTGCTCATATCTGATGTGTGCTATGCCATTTCTATCTGCCTACATTTTTACAGCCCCTTCTGTCTATCTGCAGTCACGTACACAGAATTTTTCCATGTACACTATGGACATTGACATGGGGTTTTCAGGACTGCCTATCTGCTTGCTGGATTGCTCTACCTGCCTCATTTGCATGAGATTCACCTGCTTATGAGGTGATTAGCATGCCATGGAAGTGCCCATGTTGGTGCGCTCATGTTCACTGCTTTGCAGCACTTACTGAATCTAAAAATATTCGCGGCCATGTTAGCAGCACGGTGTGATGCCTACATGGAAAAAATGTGTAGGCTTTATTAACCCCCCCCCCCCTGTTTTTAGTCTGGCCTAATATAAATGTAATTAACTGGGGGTGGGAAAATTTATTTTCTTTTTCTTTTTTGTTATTATTTTTACTGATACTGCAGATGCAATGATTGTTATATAATGGACATGGCTGCAGGCAAATTGGATGTTGTTTGATCCGGCTGGAAATGTGGACTGCTAGAAGGGCAGTTTTTAGTTCATTGTATGTCATATTGAATAATCAGGTTGCTATTGCTTAAATGTGGGTCAAGAGAAATTATCCTGCCAGAAATAATAACTTTGCCAATGATGGGAGGTGCTACAGAAAAGTTTTTCTATAACACTTAGCTTCAGAGCCAGTTATACCACCTTTGAAGTTGGTGTTTTGTACAGTTGAGAGTCCTGTCTTCCTGTATGCTGTTATCCTACCTTGGAAGATAGACAATGTAATAGGGTTACAGCGTGAGCCATTGAGCATTATTATTTGTGTATTTGCACTGTTATACACAGATATATTGTTTTGGTTCTATTATGCAAGGCAAGTGTTTGATTATTGGTCTGCTGTTTATTGCTGCAATGTAGTAAATAGTGACTTTATATCATTGCTTTGGGGAGAAAAAAATGGTTTCTGTTAGCTGAACTTTGGAGAATTGTATTTATATTGGAATGGGCTGTTAAGGCTTCATAAACAGAGGGAGGTTAAAAGTATATTATTATTATTATTATTATTATTATTATTATTATTTGCAGCATGGTAGTCTGAAGTTTGTCAAAATTAAATCATTTGTTAACCTTGAGTATGCAGGAGAATTTGATATATTGGGAATAATTTGAAGACAGATGGTATACCATGGTACCTATATGAATAATGGAATTATTGAAAGAGAAGGTGAAAACTCAGTTCCATTGCTTCTATATGGATTGGGTTGCATGGAGTGTGGGGAGAGCACACGATTTTATGCTGGGAGTTCAGGGATGGAATGTGAATGATTTGGGAAACTCTGTTAACAGATCTCATGTTCTTGCTGATGATAAGAGGTTCTCTCCCAAGTGTATACACACCTTTCTAAAGCAAAACATTTAAAACTTCTGAATTGGGGGTTTGAGAACATGTATAGCTTGTTTATAGAAAGGTTGAATCAAAGAGGGGGTTGTTATATTGTTGTTAAGGGGCTTAGAGGTAAAGTCAATTTACAAGTGAAGAGCCTGTTTGACAGGTATGTAACAATTAAAGGAAAACTAAAAGGATTGTTGATAGTATCTATGGCAGTTTTGGTGTCAGTGGCTTAACACTCTCATCTTTGGTGCTGGAAGGTCCAAAGGCTGTGAGTTCTATTTCCACACTAGCAGCTTATATCCATTTTCTAACACTGACACTGTGGTGCAGGATAAGGTGGGTACTGCCCTATTGAGTTTGCCTTCCTTCATATGAGATGTTAAATCAAGATCTTATCTGCTTGAGCTGATGGCAGCTCAGATGAAAAAAAAAAGATCCCACAGCATATACTTTAACAGAAGAAGAGGTTCACTTGATGCACTGACCAAATTTCCCGTAGTCAGTATGAATAATACACCCTGAGAAGAGTCTGCTGGTCTAGTGTAACTAACCTGGTCAACAAAGTGTAACTAAATAAAAAAACTGGTTCCCAAGAGGGAGAGTGACAGTTATAGGAGGGAACTGGGACTTGCCAAGTGACCCCAATGGTGTCTGAATAGCCCTAAACCAGTGAAGATTTCCAGAGTGGGAAGAGCTTTACCCAGTATTGTTCATTAATGAGATTGGTTGATAGGGTGGCATGCGGGAGGGAGCAGACTGTAAACATACCTTTTATTCACATTCTCATAATTAATATTCATAGATTGACGTGATCTTGACTACAAAAGAGAATGTATCTATTGTTAGAGTGTTTGAGATTTACTCACTTGTTATTTTGGGCCATGCTCCCATTGTACTTTATTTGCATTCTGTGGACTCTATCTTGGTCAACCACTGGAAATTTAATATCTACTTTTGCTAAATCTAAATATTTTCAAGACTATAATGAAAAATTGGTGTCTTAATGGACTTTGGTACCACCCCCAGAAAGTGGTGAATGTATTGAGTGGTGGGAAACTTTCAAGTATTCACTCCATCTGGCTTTGCAGGGTTACAGAAGGTCCATTCAAGCTTTCCAACAGTTTGCCCTTGTGCATGGCAAAGCAGAATAGTAGATGTTCAGGAGCAGATTTGAAGCAGCCCCAGAGATGGATAATACAGAACTATTAAAATTTGCAGATTTGGAATTCAGAAGCAAATCTTTAATGACTTGTTGTTTTGAAAACTCCTCAAAGAAAGCCTCAGCAATTTTGTTTAGACACCTGAAGGTGGATAGAATAAGAATGATTTCTGAGATTTAAGACTCTCAGATTGGAGGCTCATGAGTAGGCCAGTGTAAATTGTCCCGGTTTTCATGACATTTTAATTTTTATGGTCAGGAGGTATGGGAGTAGAACCAAAATGAGGTCACAGTGCAATTTTTGTGCAGGCTGTGTCTCACTAGACTTGAAAAAGATGTAGGACAAGCACTGGTGGCCACATTTTCCTGTACTTTATTACTTAAGTTACCTAGTAGGAAAATGATGGGCCCAATTGTTTGCCTCTTAAATGCTATGGGAGTGGGACCAACTCTTGTTGCTGTTACTGTAAGTTCTGTAGAGACCTTCTGTATTACCTTTCTTGTGTGAGGCACAGTTATACTGAAGAAGGGCAAGGATACAGTGAATCTGGCTTGTTATTCATGATTATAAAGTCTTGATGGCCCTTTTGGCATTTAAACTAGCATTTCTGCTACTACAGTCCAATATTATCAGTGTGAGTTTGTTACTGGGTAGCACACATGCGACCATACTACCCAAACTGTGATGGTGACTGAGGAGGCTCAGAAGTTGGTGGTGGGCTCTGGTGGTATCATCAGCCTGGGTGTCAAAAAGAATTTGTTAGAATCAGTTTTGGTGCTTATTTAACATGCTAAACCTTTTTGAGTTTCTACGCAGGCTTGACTAGTTGTCAAGCATTTATCTGGGCTGTGGGGCACAGATGAAGATGGATGCCAGACATTCTCCAGGTTTTCCCACTGTGTAAGGGTATCCAAAATGGACATAAACTCTTCCTCCTGATATTCACTCTTTAATCAGAGACTTTGGTCAAGGTTTTATGAAAATTTGGTATTCAAGGATTTCAGATGGCTAGACATAAAGTGAAAGTGTCTTTATATGCACATAACCTGCTGGAAGAATTGTTTAGGTAATTTAACCTGTTACAACATTGGGGAGTTCGCAGGTTACAACATAAAAGTATCTAAGACAGAGTAATTAGCCACAAATGTTGCTTCTTAGAGTTTAAAAAATATTTTTCACCATGTAGATTTATAAAGTAGTTAAATATTTGAGTTTATACTTAATGCTAGTGATTCAGGACTCAGCAGTCAACACATATACGTTTTTAAGCATGCATACCTTTCTGTCAAAGTTGTTCTTTCATCAACAGGTGAGAAAACTGGTACAGCTGATTGAAAAACATTTGTAAAGCATTCTGACTTTCTCACACTGATAGCACAGTACAACATGGATCAAGGAATTTGGTCTTACATAGCTATAGTACAAGCTGGAAGTTGGTATATATATATATATATATATATATATATATATATATATATATATATATATATATATAATTAGCACAGATTGTGGGGGATGCAGCCGCCTACAGGGGCTTGCAAAAAAAACTGGTTTACTGTTTTTTTGATCCTTTGTGAATCAATGTTTTTTGCTACAACCTTTTGAGGTTGATGATTAACTGGTTGACGTTTGCACATGTCAATGAATTGCTAGGCTCCTATTTTTAGATATGTGAAGGTGGATTATGCAGAAGTTGAGGTTGTAGATTCTAGATTTCTAGATTTGGATCAAACATTTTCAGTGAAATAAATATTTATTTTCACCTTGGCATTCAATTTCTTTCAAGCCTTACTACTGCATCCTGGTCCTCAGTATTCTTTGCGCGCTCAAGAGACTGATTCTTGATTTCTTGTAGAATAGCAGTTATTACTGAATTAGAAGTTGAAGATTCTTCAGATCTGGTCAGAAAAGATATTCTTGTAATCATAGATTTCATTATTAGAGGAAGTAATACTTACATTTGCAGAGAAGATAAGGAATATCAAATAGTGTTTTGCTTGCCAGGAGCAAAAATAGAGGATGTGAGATAAGCCTTAGAATGCCTTAATTTAAGAAAGTACACATCTGTTTTTATTCATGTCAGTATAAATGATCTCATCCACAAGGACTCCCTGACTGTTAGTAGGTAACTTACAGCCCTCTTTGATAGTATTGTTTGCACTGGTGTTAGGATGTATTTTTCACAAATAACATATAGAAAGGAGAGTTGGGTCACCTTGAATGAAAAAAATATCCCATTTTAAAACCTGGAAATGTGTAGAGCATCCAAGCCTAATTTTGAGCACACATGTTCAGACATTATGGTATGCGTTTGTCAAGATCAGGGTAGAGAATGTTTGCAGCAGATATTTTTCAGTATTTGACAAACACAAGGAAGAATTTTTGCCAGGTCAAAAATTTAACAGTTCACAGATACCAACATCTGATACATCCCTGATATAATGATAAAGTTGTTTTTTTTTTTTAATTGGAAACTTTGTTACACAAGATTGATGTTGTTATTGTTTGTGAAACATGGTTAATGAATAATGACTGGAAACCAGTTCTGTCAGGGTATAAATGTTTCTTCTGTAACAGACATTCAAACAAAACAATCAAGTGGAGGTGCTATGATAGGGATTAAAGATAGTTATGAGACCTGTGATTATTACATGTTCAGTGATAATACCAATACTATAGACTGTGTAACTGTGACAATAAAGACAACCCTGGAATATCAAGTATTGGAGTGTGTAGACCACCAAAGTCAAGTGCAGATGACCTAGAGGAATTCATACATTTCTTGCATGAAACACAGGAGGGAAGAATAATATTAGATGGGGACTTAAATTTACCAGAAACAGACTGGAATAATATTGATTCAGTGACATTAGTAAGGAAATTGTTCACAGCTTATGTTCAAGAAAAACAATTGCTTCACATTGTAAAAAAACTACCAGGGACAGAAACATGCTAGACATTGTCAGCTTTTCTAATGAAATTACTGTTACTTCATGTCAAGTTTTACCACCATTGATTTTCAGTGATCATGGGATTACAAAGGTTAATTTGTTGCTAGATAATTTTGCCAAACTGAAATGTAAACCAATGCACAGAAGAGTAATAACAGATTATATGGAAGCAAAACAGTCACTAAGCAAAACTAATTAGAGTGATTTTTTTCAGTGGAAAAAAATGCAGAAGGAATGTGAAAAGTTTTGAAAAAGAAATTGTTTGAGTGCAAAAAATCCCAAAAATGTTTAACTTGAGATTCTAGGCATACAGTGTCAGGGGGAATATATTTCCATAAGAACAAGATACCTGATTAAGGTGAGAGACAAAAAATGTATAAGAAATAGAAAAGAGGTTAAACTATAACTTTGAAAACTGAAACAAACAAGTTGGATCAACAAATTAAGCATAGTATGAGACAAGATCATGAAAAAATGTGAAGAAAAATTATATAAAGATATTGAACATAAAAGGAAACCATTTAATAGATGCATAAGACGTGAACGGAATAAAGACATATACATTGATAAACTGTGTGTAGATTTTAAAATTTATTCTCAGACACAACAGATTAAGATATATTTACAAAATCTTATGCAAAACAGTTTGACTCCTCAAAGGCAACAATAAGTTGTACTAGTGATATCCAGGTAACCTCAGATACTGAAATCAAAATAATTATATTGAGAATGAACTATGCAAACTGGATCCAAACAAAGCACTGGGAGAAGACAGAATAAGTAATAATGACCAAAGAACACTGCAGCAAAACCTTATTGTACTATTATATCTATTATTTACCAGGTGATATAAATATGGGGAGATTCCTCAAGATTGGAGGCATGTGCTTATTAAGCCTGCCTTTAAGGGAAAGGGAAGTAGAACAAACCCAGAGACATACAGACCCTTAAGTTTACTTTCATGTTGTGGGAAAATAATGGAGAAGGTAATATTGGATAAGTTATTTTTAGTGCTGGAAAGGTTGGGACTTGAAACTATATATCAGCATACATATGTTGAAAATAGATCTATTAATACCTGTAATATGATATTCTATAACAATATAATTACAGCTATGAATGAAACAGTGTGCTGTGATGTAATTTATATAGGTTTAACTTCAGCATTTGACATGGTCATACACAAAACACTGATCAACAAATCAGAATAACTTGCTATTGACTTACTCTTGATAAGATGGATAGCTATAGAGCTTATAAATGGGACATAGCAAATATCATAAAGCAACTGGACAGGAGAAATTCTTGATTACAGTCAGGGTGTCCCACAGGGCTCTGTCCAAGACCTTACTTGTTTAGATTTTATCTTTCAGACCTATCTTTTTCATCTGAGGTGTTCTACAGTTTGAATGTAGATGAAATTAAATTGATTAAACTGAATACATGTGCTACAGATAGGGCATGTCTGCAGAAGTACTTGATTAAATTGACCATTTGGACACAGGAGAATAATATGCTGATAAATACATCAAAAACTTAACATATGAGATTTGGAAGACATAAATTGAAAGGTGAATATTTAATACAGCACATAATGATTGAAACTGTAGATTAATTTAACGATCTGGGTATATAGGTAGATCAGGCTTTACGTTTTTCTAATCATATCAATCAATTTGTAAATGATAGTTATAGAAGTATAGGTTGTATAAAAAGATTTATAAAGTCTAGGAAATCAGAAATTATGAAGTCATTATTTATTAATCACATTAGACCCAAACTTGAGCATGGAATAACAATATGGAAACCTTATAAGAATACAAGCATGAGTAAACTGGACAGAGTACAATGGAAATATACCAAGGGCAGGCATGGATGTGAAAATGTAAATTATTATAATAGATATTTAAGATATATCTTATTTAGGCATATAGGGTGTTTAGAGGCAACTACGTCTGGGAATGTTTAGGGCTGTCAAAAAGCAGAACAGAATCATCAGACAGCCTATGTAGAAGATTCCATAGGAATGAGAAGTGTACTAATTGGTTCTCTGACAGGGCAGCTGATGCATGGAACAGACTACCAAATTACATTAAAGCACACACTAGTTTGGATATTTTTAAGAACAGCCTGGACACTTATTATGGGAACAACTGTTTTGATATATTGGCAGGCTAGAATGGCATTAATGCCTGTGCTTGAAATATTTGTATGTATGTATGTATGTAAAATAGGCTTGAGGACATAGTTGGCTTAAAGATTAAGGTCTTTTCCTCCCAAGCACAAGGTACAAGGTTTTTTCAGACACAGCCTGTCA